>NW_006921652.1:9531979-9541145 GCF_000298275.1 Orycteropus afer afer
GGCTTCCTGGCTTTTAATCCCCTTTCTCCTGCTCTTCTGGCCTGCTGCTTTGGGCATCCCTGAGTTGTCCCTGAGGCTGACACACACACACACACACACACACACACTTATATTTAATTAGACAATGTAAACTTTCCTCTCCTGCTCAGATGGAAAGAGCCTTCTCTGCAGATGGGCTGAGGGTCAGCTCCTCTGGAAGGTTTGACTTCAAGCACAGCCACATTCAATTCCTGCGGGTCCCTGTCAGGTCCTTTACTCCAAAATACGTCTTGGCCTACTTTTTCCGGTAAGGACCAAATGTTAAATATTTTAGGCTTTGTGGCCAATTTGTCTCTATCACCACTATTCAACTTTACCCTTGTAGTGCAAAAGCTGCTATAAGTAATATACTAATAAATGAATATGCCCGTGTTCCAAAAATCTTTTATGAACACTAAAATTTGAATTTCATATAATTATCACATGTCCTGAAATATTATTCTTTTGATTTTGTTTTCAGCCATTTATGATGTAAGGTCATTCTTAGCTTGTGCACTGTACACAAATATGTGCAGGGCTAGTGTTCTGGTTACCTAGTGCCGCTCTGACAAGAATATACCACAAATGGGATGGCCTTAACAAATAGGAGTTTATTCTCTCACAATTTGGAGGCTTCAAGTCCAAGTTCAAAGTGCCAAGCTCTAGGGGCTGGGTGAAAGCCACTCAGCCTTGGCCCACTGAAGCTAGAGGCTTTTCTTCACTCAGCTGCTGGCTGCTGAGGCTGCCAAGTCCAAGGATGACAAGTAACAAGGCACAGTCCTGATATTACCAAATCACACGGCAGGCCATTAATTCAAGTTCATTGTAAGTCCCAAGGTTGGCAGAGCATGGCAGGCTGTTGAACAATGACACGGCTACATGCAGGGTTCAAGGTGCCATAAGCTAGAGACCATTCCCAAAGCTGCTTCTTATATATGGGAAGCAGACCACATACCCAAAGCAGCTACTCAGCTGCTTGTGGTAGATCCCACCATGAAGTTGATTGCCAGTCTCATCATGGGGAATAACTACCACCAGCTGCCCAGCCACTCAATCAGGCCCAGCCAAGTTGACACAAAAACATAATCACCACAGCTAGCTTTGGCCCGCAGACTCCCTGCTATAAGAGATGAGTGGCAGCCACTCCTCACTGGCAAAAAGTGCCCACCATTTCTCCTCCTGGACCTTTCTATCTCTCCATTGGCAATGGCCTCCAAACAAACTCTCACTCACAAGGAGTGTCAATCAAAATAGGAATGCTAATTTATTTACCTGTTAACCTTACCTTGAATAAAAGGTGGCACCTGACAGAACTGAAGTAAAAATTCAAGCCTATAGTTGCAATATCGAAGGATTTTATGGGCAAAATATTAAATGATATAGGAATCATCAAAAGAAGATAGAAGGAATACACAGACTCACTGTACCAAAAAGAATTAGGTGATGTTCAACCATTTCAGGAGGTAGTTGTTGTTATGTGCCGTCGAGCCGGCCCTGACTCATAGCGACCCCTCCTTGGGTTTCCGAGGCAGTATCACTACGGAAGTAGGATTGCCCAACCTTCCTTCCGAGGAGTGGCTGGTGGGTTTGAACCGCCAGCCGTCTGGTTAGCAGGCAAGTCCAGCCGTCTGGTTAGCAGGCAAGTGTGTTAGCCACTATGCTACCAGAGCTCCCTTTCAGGAGGTAGCATATGATAAAGAACTAATGCTATTGAAGCTGTACTGAAGGCACTGGTGAAAAACAAGCCTTCAGGAAGTGACAGAATAACAATTGAGTTGTTACAACAAACAGATGCAGTGCTGGAAGTGCTTACTTGTCTATGCCAAGAAATTTAGAAGACAGCTGCCTGGCCAACCGAGTGGAAGAGATTCACATACATGTCCATTCCAAAGAAAGTGATACAATGGAATGTGAAACATATCAAACAATAATGTGCAAGTAAAATTAAACTAAAGAAAATTAAAAAAATGATTGCAGCAGTACATTGAGAGGGAATTGCCAGAAAATTCAAGCTGGATTCAGAAAAGGACATGGAACAAGAGATATCATTGCTGATGTCAGATGGATCTTGTCTGAAAGCAGAGAATATCAGAATACTGTGTTTTCTTGACTATGCTAGAACATTTGACTATTTGGATCATAAATAATTATGGATAACATTGCAGAGAATGGGAATTCCAGAGCACTTAATTTTGTTCAGTAGAACCTGTAAGGAGCTCTGGTGGCATAGTGCCTAAGGCATTTGACTGCTAACCAGAAGACCGGCAATTCAAATGCACCAGCCGCTCTGTGGAAGAAGACTTAGCAATCTACTTCTGTAAAGATTTACTGCCTTGGAAACCGAAGGGGGGTCACTGTGAGTTGGAATTGACTCGATGGCAGTGAGTTTGGTTTTTTTGGCTTAGAACCTGTACGTAGACTGAGAGGCAGCCATTTGAACAGAACAAGAGGATATTGCATGGCTTAAAATCAGGCAAAATTTTGTGTCAGGGTTGTATCCTTTCACAATATTTACTTGATCTGTATGCTAGGCAAATAATCTGAGAAGCTGGAGAATATGAGGAAGAATGTGGCATCAGGACTGGAGGAAGACTCATTAACAACCTGTGATATGCAGATGACATAACTGCTTGCTGAAAGTGAGGATGATTTGAAGTACTTACCGATGAAGATCAGAAACTACAGCCTTCGTATAGGGTACAAAGTTATGAAAATGCCTTAGTCATAACCAAACACCTTGAGGGAATGAGTCACTGGGTAAGGAGGCTTAGGACCATAGTCTCAGGGGACACTAAGGTCAATTGGCATAATGTAGTCCAAAAAGTCAATGTTTTACATTCCTACTTTGGTGAGTGGTGGCTGGGGTATTAAAAGCCTGTGAGCAGCCATCTAAGGTGCAGCTATTAGTCTCACCTCATTTAGAGCAAAAAAGAGTGAAGAAAATCAAAGATGCAGGAAACAGTGCAAAAGACTAACAGAACATGTGAACCACAGCCTCCACAACCCTGAGAACAAGAACTAGATGGTGCTCAGCTACTACTGCTGACCAGTCAGAAAAGGATCACATAAGAGGTCCTGGACAGAGTAGGGAACAAAAATCAAAATCATAAAAAAATAGACCAGGCTTACTGGTCTGATGAAGACTGGTGGAAACTCCAAGACTATGTTCCTTAGACACCACGTAAGCTAGACACTGAACCCCTGTGACTCAACTGACAGCTAAACAATTAACAGACCTATGAGGTGAAAATTAATACCAGAAGGGTATGCATTCATTACAAAAATCAAGCATATGAGATCAAGAGGACAATATTTGCCCAGAGATAGAGCTAGGAAGGTGGGAGGGGATGGAAAGGAAGAACAAAGGGAAGGGGTGGGCACAAGGAGAAAGTGGGAAGAATGCTGTTATGGTGTGGGGATTGCAGTATATGTCACAAAACAGAATGTGTACAGATTGTTGAACTGGAAAAACAATTTGCTCTGTAAACTTTCACCCAAACTACACACACACACACACACACACACAAAGACTACAGCTTTCAGTATGGATTACACCTCAGCATACAGAAAACAAGAATCCTTACAACTAGACCAATAATCACCATCATGATAAATGGAGAAAAGGTTGAAGTTGTCAGGGATTTCATTTTACTTGGATCCACAATCAATGCCCATGGAAACAGCAGTCAAGAAATCAAATGACGTATTACATTGGGCAAGTCTGCTACAAAAGATTTTTAAAGTGTTAAAAAGCAAAGCTGTCACCCTGAGGTGCACCTGACCCAAGCCATAGTATTTTTAATCACCTCATATCTATGCAAAAGCTGAACAAAGAATAAAGAAGACCAAAGAAGAATTGATGCTTTTGAATTATGGTATTGGTGAACAATATGTAATGTACCATGGACTGCCAGAAGAATTAACAAATCTGTCTGGTTGGAAGTACAACCAGAAAGGTCCTCAGAAGCGAGGATAATGAGACTTCATCTTGCATACTTTGGACATGTTATCAGGGGTGACCAGGCCCTGGAGAAGGATGTCATGCTTGTTAAACTAGAGAGTCAGTGAAAAAGAGGAAGATTCTTATCAAGGTTGATTGACATGGTGACTGCAACAATGGACTCAAACATAGCAATGATTGTAAGGATGGTGCAGGACCAATCAGTGTCAGTTGTTGAACATAGGATTGCTATGAGTCAGAACCTACTCCACGATACCTAACAGCAACAACAAGGGCGGTGCAGTGGTTAACCACTTGGCTGCCAACCAAAAGGTTGATGGTTCAATTCTACCAATAGCTCAGCAGAAGAAAAGACTTGATGATCTGCTCCTGTAAAGATTAAAGGCAAGGAGCCCTATGGAGCAGTTCTGCTCTGTCATCTAGGGTCACTATGAATTGAAATTGACTCAGTGGCAAACAACAGCATCACAAGTGCACTGGGCTGATGATTTTTAGAAAAGATAAATCTTGGAGTTTTTGCTTTCCTGGGACCTGAGAACGCTGTAGCAATAATGGTGAACAGACACCATTCCTCACATCATCTTCAACACTGAGGAAGGAAGAGGCAAGAGAGAAACTTTAAATTCTGTGAGAGCTCATTCTCCAGTATCTAGAGTCTAATTGTCGAGTTGAGTTAGTCCTGTCTTCTCTAGCCAGATTTAGAGTTTGAAACAGTTGAATGATGCCTAAGTTCTGCTTCCTGCTGTCCAACTTTCATATCTTCAGAGATGCTGGGTCCTGTGTCCAGGTTCACAGGATAAATCATGAGTGATCAAAGTCAGAAGTACATATGGGAGAAATGGTCCCCTTTCTTCTTCTAGATGTTGTCCTATGTGCCTGTTGACGTATGCATGTTGATGCGTGGAACTGTGGCAGTCATATTGGGGCCTTGAGGGGAGTTACTCTGGGCAAGACACTGAGGTTGGTAGAGCAGAAAGATAGAAGTCATGTGGGTTCTTGATGACATTCTTGAACCACTAAATTAAACAACTCTAGATTTCTTGTTGTTAAATTCTTTAATTGTTTCTGTCAAATAAAAAAACAAATCCAAACTTGAAACTTTACTAAGAAAGAAAAGTGAGAAAGGGAAAGAAACTATTGTAATAGTGGTAGAGGGGAATTATGATAAAAGGGAGAACACTTGACCATAAGACCTACAGTGTCTTAAGAAAAAGAGCATTTTTCTTTTATAGAAACTGAGAGTAAACAAGGCTAGGAAAAATCCAGATGTAGGGGAGTGGGATGATCGGGTGGCAGAATATTTTACACTCTTCTCTGTGAGGAGCCCTTAAAGAGGGTTAGTGTATTTCAGATGTAGGGGAATCAAAGTTCAGGGATTTTGGGAAAAAAGAGAAGCCAAACTAAAATTTGATTAACAAGCACGTTGTTTCTGATTGATTAGTGAGGACAAGCAATTCGGTTACTCATTTATGAGTGTCAAATGGTGGGAGTAGTGATGTCTAAACCTGTCTAACTTCAGGAGGAATAATGCAAATCAAAGTCAGCCCAAGGTTTATCCCTGTGAAGCAGAGGTCAGATATACCTCATTCTTCAACCTTTTTACCAATTCTGACACCAGCCATCTTTCTCATGGCACTCTCTACTTCTCTTTGGGTACTGTGGTGTAGTAAATTACCTGATATGGCTTTTCTAGCCATAAGTCTTTGTAAACTTTGTGGTGGAATTTGCAGTGAGCTACTGAGGAGCTCATGATTGTAAAAGTTATCCACCTGGGGTATTTCTGTTGGGCACAACACAAAGCAATGTTCTGGGAGGTTCCCACTCTCTCTCAGGTGCTTAGAATTCTGATGTTATGACTGGTTAGTTTGGCCACCCTACGAGGCTCAAAAGGAGGCCTCCTGGAGGCAGAGCTCTCTCTGACTGCTGGTCGAGGAAGACGTGCTGCTGAAAGAGATACGCGCTGCTGGGAACGAGATGCAAGAGACACGCATTGCTGAGTGAGACACCGAGGGACATGCACTGTTGGGAGAGAGACTGTGAGAGACTATTGGGAGAGAGACTGTGGGCTGGGAGAGAGACTGAGTGTCTTTCCTGAACTTGGATTGTAGCCTGGTGCTTCCCTAATAAATCCCGTAATCTGTGAGTTCTGTGTGGCCACTGCAGCGAATTATCGAGTCCAGAAGAGAGGTGGTGGGTGCTTTGGGAGGAACGGTTGGTGAAAGGGCTGGAGGGAGGCAACATGTCTGGCCTTGCAGGAATAGGCCTTGGGTTACTGATAGTGACTCTGTCTTCCTCTTGTGGGGTTAGAGGAGGTCAGGAGCTGTGGCCTCCTTGCCCTTTTGGCAGGTACATTATCTTGCAATGGTCACACAAACGGGTGGATTACCCAATAAGCAAGGTAAGCATAGGCTTACTTGTGCTTACTTACAAATCTATAGTGAACAATTTCACATGGGTACTCTGGCCCTGTCAGAGATTGCAAATTTGAAAAGAGGCTTTGATTCTGTAGGAAGGTGCTGTGGAGTTGGGTGAGAAAGAGGGATGCCAGCCATACCGAGAACAGATTAGTAAGTGTTTTGGTCACCTAGTGCCACTCTAACAGAAATATCACCGTTGGATGGCTTAAACACACAAGAGTTTACTCTCTTACAGTTTTGGAGGCTACAAGTCTGAGTTCAAGGTGCCAAGCTCTAGGGGCTGGGTGAAGGCCCCTCAAACTTGGGCTTTAGCTCTGCCTCTTGCTCCCGACCCACTGGAGCTGGAGGCATCTCTTCACTCAGGCAGCTGCTAGCTGCTGAGGCTGACAAACCCAAGGCTGAAAAATAAAATGGCACAATCTCAAGATTACCAAACAACATGCAAGGCCCAGGCATGCCAAAAAGTTACAGACACCTTTTTCAAAGTTTCTTATATACTGGAAGCAAACCACATCCCTAAGGCAGCTACTCAGCTGCTCCAGTAGATCCCACCATGGAGTTGATTACCAATCTCATCATGGGGAATAACTACATCTAGCTTCCCAGCCCCTCAAAACCAGGCCCAGCCAAGTTGACACACCACTTCACTACCACAATAAATAAGCACAAGTAAGCCTATGCTTACCTTGCTTGTTGGGTAATTTGTCGCTGACCACACAGAACTCACAGACCATACTTACGGCGATTTATTAAGGAAGCAACAGGGTACAGCTCAGGATCAGATTACGAAACACATAGGCAGAATCTCCCTTCTTCAGTGCAGGACAGCTCTCTCAGCTCTTCTCGGTAGTGCATGTCTCTCTCAGGACAGGCCTCCTTTCGGGCCCCCTGAGGACAGGTTCCTCTTGATCCTGCTGTTTGTCACAACCAGTTCTGCCACAGGGTCTCTTCTGAGCCTATTGCATAGGCTTACTTACACTTCATTTGCATAGTAGGCTACAGATGCTTCATTTGCATAGTCTATTGATCAATCCCTGCAAAGTACATACCAATCATTTGGCAGGCTGCAGCCCAGGACCAGACAAAAAGTAGCAAGTCCAGTTGTTTAAAATTTGCCCAGGAAATGAAACAAACCCTCAGGAATAGAAAACTAGGACAAAGGTAACTCCTCATGGTTTTGGGGAAAAATCTCTCAAGCTGTTTCTCCAAAGAACCAAGGCAAAAGGCCAAATAAAGGAACTCATTTTATCACAGTGTGGCAAACCACAGTGTGGCAAGGAATGGTAATGTGGATGGTCTGTGTCTGACCTTGTCATAAGTAAACAAGAGGACATCTGTGAATCTTATCTAAGTCAATTGTATGCCAGGCAGCATGCTGGGTGCTGGGACTACAGTAGTTACTAACACAGATAGTTTCTTTCCTCACTGGCCCTATATTCCAATGGGGAGATAGATAATAAGCAAACAAACAAATAATAGATAATGACAGAATGATCATTGCTCTGTAGGAAAGTGAGTGGGGGCAGTTCCATAGGCAGTAGAAGGTGTTGCCATTGTCAAGAGAGTGGGAAAGGGACGCCTCTGCCTCTGAGGAGCAGACATTAGCCTGAGATCTGAAGGATGGGAACTTTTTCTGGTCAGTAGACAATGGCTTCCTATTGTCCCTGCTTCGCCAACTTGAATGCAAGTCATACTAAACCTCTGTAGTTATTCTGGTCTTTCAAAGTTTGGGTGTTATAGCAAACATTTGAAGGCTAAAGCTGCTTTCTTCATTAACCTTTGGCTGAGACCAAGGAGCTCAAAAACAGGAGTGATGCTCCTTCAGAGAAGTAAGTAAGTGAGAGGAAAGTAGCTGCTGAGAGCTCCCCAGGAGGAAGAGGAACCAAAACTAAACAAAACTCACTGCCATCAATTTGATTCCAACTCATAAAGACCCCCACTGGGTTTCTGAGGCCGTATCTTTCTGGGAGTAGATTGTCCCATCTTTCTTTCACAGAGCAGCTGGTGTGTTTGAACCACTGATCTTCTGGTTAGCAGACAAATGCCTTATCCTTTACATCACCGAAACTCTTTAGGAGGAAGATACTTGTTTGAAAATTCACATGAGGCACCCCAAGGAAACACTGAACTGCAAGGGAAGCTAAGTAGAGTTAAGTGTTTAGGTAGGTGTGGTTAGTCACCATTACAGTTGACCCTTGAACAACGTGGGGATTAAGGGTGCTGACCTCCTACACAGTCGAAAACCTGTGTATAACTTTTGACTCCCCCAGAACTTAACTACTGGTAGCCTACTCTTGACCGATAATATAAACAGTCCTGATCATAAACCTGACTGCATTTGCACAAAACAGTAGAATTGGCCTATCCATTGCCGCCTTAAATCCTGGTGCTTGCTTCTCTTCCTTACTAATAAATGTCCTTTGTGACTGCTCCCCTCCCCCCCAGAATAAGGCACTTTCATCTGCATTGAAAACCTGTTTAGGCAAATATCTTCTTCCTCAATGATTTTCTTTTTTTTTCAGTTTCTTTCCAAAAAATGAGTTTATTTTGAGAAAGCCTTTATTGCACATCATTGAATGTGTTTGTACTTTGTTTTTATTTTTATTATTTATTTTTTATTATTGTGATTTGGGTGAAGATTTACAGAGCAAATTCACTTTCCATATAGCAGTTTACAAATACTTTGTCTCATGACATTGACCACAGTTTACCACAATGCAACAGCTCCCCTCCCACTTCCTACCCATAGTTACCTCTTCCCAGTGTCGAT
>NW_006921652.1:9544507-9545893 GCF_000298275.1 Orycteropus afer afer
GCTTTCAGGATTCTGTCTTTGTCTTTGGTTTTGGTGAGTTTGATGATGATGTGTCTTGGTGATTTTCTTTTGGGGTCTATCTTGTTTAGGGTTCATTGGACATTCTGGATGGATATATTCTCATCTTTCATCATATCAGGGAAGTTCTTCTTCAGCAAATCTTGGACAATTTTCTCAGTGGTTTTGTTTTTCTCTTCCTGTTCTGGAATTCCAATGACACATATGTTATTTCTTTTGATGGTATCCCACATGAACCTTAGGCTTTCTTCATTTTGTTTTGATTTTTTTTCTGATTGAATTCAGGTATTTGTCTTCAATCTCATTAATTCTGCCTTCCATTGCATCAATTCTACTCCTTTGCCCTTTCAATGTGTTATATATTTCTGATAATTTAGTATTAATCTTCTGTATTTCTATCTGTAGATTTAGAATTATTTCTAATTTTTCATTTATTTTGTCATTTTGTTCTTGTATTTTCTTCCAAAGTTCTTCTAGGGTTTTTTCTGTGTTTTCTGTGGTGTGTCTCTCAATCCTTTGAAGATACCTAAAAATAATTCTTTTGAATTCCTTATCAGAGAGTTCCAATGCTGCTTCTTTCTCAGGGATGTGTTCTGTGTCTGTATCCTGCTCCCTTGTATCTACCACTTTATCCTGCTTCTTTGTGTGGACTGTGATGGTCTGTTGTCTCCGAGGCATCATGGCGTTGTTGTATTTAGATCTCTGTTAACTGTTTGTGAAGAACAGTCAAGGGTGACTCCAGTACTTCTTGCTGGTTTTTTATTGTTGTCCCATTGGTGGAGAAGGAGGTAGTGGCTGTCACTCAGTAAGTGAAGTCACAGGAGGTGTGGGTGTAGTTGTGTCTTATGGGGACTGTTGTTGTCTCCCACTTGTTTCTACCACTTTATCTTGCTTCTTTGTGTGGACTTTGATTGTCTGTTGTCTCCAAGGCATCGTGGTGTTGTTGTATTTAGATCTCTATTAACTGTTTGTGAAGAGCAGCCAAGGGTGATTCAGGCTCTTCTTGGTGGTTTTTTATCTTTGGCCCGTTGTTGGAGAAGGAGGTAGTGGCTGTCACTCAGTAAGTGTAGTTGCAGGAGGTGTGGGTGTAGTTGTGTCTTATGGGGACTGTTGTTGTCTCCCACTCAATCAGACACAAATTACAATTGAATAACCTTAAAAAACTTTGTCAGTCTTGCAGGTTGAGTGTCCTTGGGGTTGCTGGAAAGCAGAACGTGTTCTTAAGCCCTAGGAATCTGCTAGAGTGCTGTCTCTTTAAACATCCAAAATAGTCAAGCCGCTTTTTAAACCTACAAAATGGCAGCACCCTCTGGACGGCAAAAGTCCACAGCTCAGCCCACCTTTCTTTTCACCTTCTCCGTTTGTTCC
>NW_006921652.1:9546145-9556713 GCF_000298275.1 Orycteropus afer afer
TTTTTCTGTGTTTTCTTTGGTCTGTCTCTCAATCCTTTGAAGATACCTAAAGATAATTCTTTTGAATTCCTTATCAGAGAGTTCCAATGCTGCTTCTTGTTTTTAGGTTTTAAAATTCTTAAGTCCTACCACCCCAGGAATCTGCAAGAGCGCTGTCTCTTTAAACATCCAAAATAGTCAAGCCGCTTTTTAAACCTACAAAATGGTGGCACCCTCTGGACGGCAAAAGTCCACAGCTCAGCCCACCTTTCTTTTCACCTTCTCCATTTGTTCCCCAGCCACCGTGCACAGTCCTCTGTGCAGTACCAGGCTAGCAAGGTGATTTTTGGGTTAATTCTTAAGTCCTGCTACCACTCGGGAGTTCCAAGCTGTCTGTGCTGTCAGGATTGCTCACGACCGCTGTCAGACTGTGGCTCCATATGTCTCCTTTTTTTGGTATTTTCACGCAAATTCTTCTGCTAGTTGGGGTTTAGTCCACTTCTATATCCTTCCCTTCAAGGCTTGAGTCCAGGATTATCTTCTGTGTCTGTGTTAATTGGTTTCCCTTTTCTTTGTTGAAGAGGGTCTGTACAGTTTTTCTGCCTAGTTTGCCATCTTGCCAGAACTCTGATTTTCTTTTTTTAAAAATTGTGATTTGGGTGGAAGTTTACAGAGCAAACTGGTTTTCCATTCAGCAATCCATACACATTCTGTTTTGTGACATTTACTGTAATCCCCACACTGTTGCAGCATTCTTCTCACTTCTTCCCTGTACCCACCCCCTTCCCTTTGTCTTTCCTTCCCATCTCCTCCTGCCTTCCTAGCTCTATCCCTGGGCAAATGTTGTCCTCTTGAGCTCATATGCTTGATTGTTTTAATGAGTACATACCCTCCTGATATTACTTTTCCAGTCTGTCTATTGTTTGGCTGCCAGTTGAGTCATGGGGGTTAAGTTCAGTTTCTAGATTAAAGGGTGTCTAAGGGCCATGGTCTTGGGGGTTCCATTAGACTTCATTAGACTAGTAATCCTGATCTTTTTCTTCTTTTTCAATGATTTTGAGTTTTGTTCCACATTCCCCCCCCTGCCCCCACACACACACTCCATAACACCTCTTATTGTGATCCTTTTCAGAATGGTTAGCAGTGTCAGCTGAGCACCGTCATTCTACTGGTCTCAGGGTCATGGAAGCTGGGGTTCAGGTGCTCCATTAGTTCTTCAGACTAATTGTTTCCTGCATCTTTGATTTCCTTCATTCATCTTTGCCTGGACAGGAAGAGGCCAATAGTTACATCTTAGATGGCTGCTCACAGTTTTTTAAGACCCTAGTCACTACTTACCAAAGTAGGATGTAGAACATTGTCTTTGTGAACTATGTTATGCCAATTGACCTTCATGTCCTCTAAGACTATGGTCCTGAGCCTCCATACTTAGTGACTCATTCTCTCAAGGTGTTTGGTTGTGACTAAGATATTTTCATAACTTTGCCCCTGTATGCTCTACTACATTCATGGATATGTTTGCAGCACATATAAATATATAGGTAGACATAGCCTCTGTCAAACCTATATATATTCATGGGTGTAGTACCATTCACCTTCCCACTCCTGTTCAGTTTGAGTGTCTATTTATGCATGCACTCCTAAATTATTGTTATTACTCTTACTGCAAAATTCTTTATGTAATACCATTCACCTTTGTTGCCTTTAATTCTTGTGCTCCTCTCTACGTCTTCCATTGCCTTGATCATTTTGTGCTGACGTCTCTCATATTGTATATTGCCTTTCCCTTCACCTAAGTTGGGAGCTCTGGTGACATAGTGCCTAAGGCATTTGCCTGCTAACCAGAAGGCTAGCTGTTCAAACCTGCCAGCCACTCCTCGGAAGGAAGACTGGGCAATCAACTTCAGTAGAGATACGTCCTCAGAAACCCAACGAAGGGTTGCTATGAGTCAGGCCCAACCCAATGGCACATAACAACAACAACAACAAACAAGAAGTTAATACATGTCTGCTGTCTAGTTAGTGATTGTCTCTCCTTTCCCCTCTTACCCCTGGTGTGGTACTTAATGTTGTGTGTCAACTTGGCTGGGCCTGCTTTTGAGTGGTTGGGCAGCTGGATGTAGTTATTCTCCATGATGAGACTGGTAATCAACTCCATGGTGGAATTTACTGGAGCAGCTGAGTGGCTGCCTTAGGAGTGTGGTCTGCTTCCTGTATATAAGGAGAAGCTTTGAGAAAGGTCTATGAGCTTTTGGCACATCTAGATCCTACATTTGTCTGAATCTTCATCTCAATGATTGCCATGTTGTCTGCTGATCTTGGGACTGTTAATGGACTTGAATTAGTGGCCAGCCATATTGCTTGATAATCTTGGGACTATGCCTTTTTACTTGTCAACCTTGGGCTTGTCAACCCTAGCAGCCAGCAGCTTCTTGAGTTAAGAGAAGCCTCCAGCTCTCATGGAATGGGAGCAAGAGGCAGAGCTGAAGCCCAGGTTCGAGGGGCTTTCACCCAGTAACTTAGAGCTGGCACTTTGAACTTAGACTTCTAGCCTCCTAAACTGTAAGAAAATAAACCCCTGTTTGTTGAAACCACCCATTTGTGGTCTTTCCCATTAGAGAGGCACTAGAGATAAGCAAAACACCTGGTAACCTTCAAAAAACAATTCTTCCTATGTGTAAACCTTTTCCTTACTTTTTACAGTAGTGGTCTCATACAATAATTGTCCTTTTGTGATGACTAATTTCACTCAGCTAAATGTCCTCTATGTTCATCCACATTATGAGGTGTTTTGCAGATTCATTTTTATTCTTTAATGTTGTATAGTATTCCATTGTGTGTATGTACCATAGTTTGTTATCCATTCTTCTGTTGATAGGCACCTATCAACATCTTTTTGCTATCGTAAATAGTGCTGTGATGAACATGGGTGTAGCTTTATCTGTTTGTGTCATGGCTCTTATTTCTCTAGGATATACACCTAGTAGTGGGATTGCTGGATCATATAGTATTTCTATTTTCAACATCTTAAGAAGAACCATATCATTTTCCACAGAGATTGTACAATTTTACAGTCTTACCAGCAGTGTATGAGCGTTCAAGTCTCTCCACACACTCGTCACCATTTGTTGTTTTCTTTGTTTTTGAACTTTGCTATTAATATCTCATTGTTGTTTTGATTTGCATCTCTCTAATGGCTAATCATTGTGAATATTTATTTATGTGTTTGTTGGCTGCCTGAATGTCTTCTTTGATGAAATGTCTGCTCATGTCCTCTACTCATTTTAATTGGGTTGCTTGTCTTTTTTTTCTGTTGAAGTGTTCAAGTTTTCTATAAATTTTAGAGCTTAGTCCTTTGTTCAATATATTGTTGCCAAAAGTTTTTTCCCAGTCTGTAGGTTCTGTTTTTACTCTTTTGACAATGTCATTTGATGTACAAATATGTTTAATTTTTAGGAGATCCTAGCAGTCTAGTTTTCCTTCTGCTGTTTGTGTGTTTTTAGTTAGGTTTGATAATATATGTATGCCATGTATTAGGCCCCTTAAGTTTGTCTCATTTTTCCTCTGATGATCTTTAGAGTTTGGGGTTTTCCATTTAGGTCTTTGATCCATCTAGAGTTAGCTTTTGTATATGCTATGAGATATGGATCCTGTTTCGTTTTATTGCAAGTAGATTCCCAGTTTTGCCAGCCATTTTGTTAAAGAGGTTATCTCTTCCCCATTTAATGTGTTTTGGCTCTTTGTCTTGACTCTTTTTTTTTTTTTTTTTAGCTAAACCTCTTTCCAAACCATCCTTCACTGGCATTAAATTCTCCAGCTTTAGATCCTTCACCTTCCTTTTTCTCTAGGTTGTCATATAATGACTTCACTTTTTCTTGAATCATATTAGAGTCTCTAAGTTTGCCTTTCTTATAGCAATTCGGCACCCACATAAAAGCTACATTTTCAATATGAGAAAAAAAATTATTTTGCAAAAAGTGCAATGTTTTCATGCATGCTGGTTTAGCTGCAGTGATAGTTTCATGAATTTCCTTTTTCTTTTTTTTTACAATGATCCTTACATTGGATTCATTTATCTTGAAATGGCAGGCACTGCAGCTGCAGACTTCAATTTAGGGTACAAATCAAGTAATTCAATTTTTTCTTCTGATGTCATAACTTTTCTCTGCTTCTTAGAAGCACTTCCAGCATCACTAGTGGCACTTTGTATGAGTCTCATGCTGTTATTCAAGGTTAACGTTATTGTACTAAACACAATGAAAAATATGTAAGAACCTTGAGAGATCCCCATTTACTGCAATATGCAATTTACTGGAGAGACTAACTGCTCATGTGGATATGATTAACACCACACAGCATTTTAAGGAGATACTCGCAACACTTGAGCTCACTATAATAGCAACAGGAGGTGGCTATGAAATTATTACAGTAGTACACTATATACTAAGTTAATTTTATGCAGTTATGATTTAATACTACATTTTTACATTTGCTTGCATTTCTCTCAACAGCAAATGTTTGTGCTTGTGTGCATAAGTTTTAATAAATTTTAAATTTTTATAATAGATTTGTGTATATTTTATGGTAGTAAATGATAAAATAGACTAGTATCGACATATATTTTATGCATTCATGTCATACCTAACTTATATATATATATATATATATGTGTGTGTGTGTGTATTCCTAGGCTACATGATTTATCTGCAAATTTTTTCAAATTATTGCAAACCTCTAAAAAATTTTCCAATATATTTATTGAAAAAAATCCACATATAAGTGGACTCATGCCATTCAAACCATGTTATTCAAGGGTCAACTGTACCATGATCCAAGCTTATTAAAATCCTCAAGCTGGAATGGCTTTAAAAATATGCATTAAGTTATATATATATATATTATGATTTGATTTATATAAACAAACATGGTTATTGATATGCATAATTTATGTAAATTTTTATGAGTGCAGGGAAAGTCCAGTCCAACAGTGTGCCAGCAACACACTGTGATTTAGCTGCAGGGAGGGAGAAGGTGATGAGCTGTCTTGTATGTGCCCTGGCTGATAATCCTGAACATCCTATCAGAAGGTTTCAGGTTTTTCGCATTTACAATCCTGCCTGAAGAAGTTCAGAATCAACGTGAAAAATCTAGTTTCTAAGTGTCTTTCCCCCATCTTCAACTGGTAAGACCTCCACTCTAAAATTAAACAACTGATTTGTATCGAATAGGTTTCTTTCCCTTAAAGATTCTAATTTAGTTTATTTCATTTGAGTACTTATAATTGCCTTTCTATCTATCTATCTATTTATTTATTTTTGCTTCAACAAACAGAAATTTAGTCTCTCACAGTTTCAGAGACTAGAAGTCTGAATTCACCTCTAGGGGAAGTCTATTCTCTCTGTTGGTTCTGAAGCAAAAGTCTTATTCCTTTTCGACATCTATGGGTCTTGTGTTCCTTGGAGATCTCAATGTGTCTTGGCATCAGTCTTCCCCTGTATCTAGAAGGTTCTCAGTGCCCTGTGCTTTTCTATTTAAACCACTTGTTGTTGTTGTTGTTGTTATGTGCCGTGGAGTAGGCCCCGACTCATAGCGACCCCTCCTTGGGTTTCCGAGGCAGTATCACTACGGAAGTAGGATTGCCCAACCTTCCTTCCGAGGAGTGGCTGGTGGGTTTGAACTGCCAGCCTTCTGGTTAGCAGTCAAGTGCTTTAGCCACTATGCTACCAGAGCTCCTTTAAACCACTTAGGTTTGCTTTTTAAATGTGAAAGAGACTTGATGAAAGTCTCTTGACTCACTTGACTAAGAAATTTCTTGAGTCCTATTCCCACGGCATACTTCAGAGAAGGTATCAGCTGAGTGTAAAGACACCCCAATGAGTAGGGTTTTCAGGTAGCTTGGACCCAGTGGGAAAAGTAAACTGTCCCTAGAAAGCAGTGCTTTGCCCTGGGACAGGTGCCAGGTACAGGAGGACTGAAGACTCTCAGTCCACTGGTGTCAGCCTGGGCCTGCTCCAGGACCTCAAGGTGCTTTCTAAGAGGTTCTGTCTTGATAGCTATAAGGAATAGAGGGCATTTTGGCATTGGGAAGAATTTAGAGAAAGGACATAGAGGTCAGGGATAAAGAAAGGAACTATTCATGGGTTTCTCCACTGTCAAGGGTAGAGATGCTTTTTTTTTTTTTTTCTCACACACCACCAAGTAAAAGCCATGCCATCAATGTGATAACAGACTTTTGAAAACCCAAACATTACATTAAATGTATCACAACTTAAACAAAGCAAAACAAACACAAATAACTAACTGAAAATAGCCTGTGTTTCTCCATGAACTTGATTTGGTATTGTAGTTTGTGTTTGTATTTTCTTTACTCTAAGACTTCCTGTTTAGTTCTGAGTTTTTACATGTAGAATTTAATGATCATTCCGAATCACATTTAGCCATTGACAGTAATCACAGTAATCATTTCAGTGCTTTGTCATAATGTAATATGATAAAAAATATTATTATTATTTCTGGCTTAAGAAATCAGGAAATTTATTATTTTACATACTTGACATCAACAAGTTTCAGGGCTGATTGATTCAGCTACTGAGCAATGTCATCATAGCTCTTTTATTGTCCCTTTATTCTGCTGTCTGAATGTACTGGCTTCACCTTCAGGCTGCTCTCAGGTGGATGTAGTAGTGCTGGTACTATATCCAGGCAACAATGTCTAGACATTGAAAGGAGTTGTCTCTCAGTCTCTTTCTTTGGAAGGAGGAATCTTCCTAGAAGCCCCATGGCACTCTTCCTTTCTCATTGGAAGAACCAGGTCAGTAGCCATTCTGAAACTATTCTCTGGCCTGGAAAGGGGATGACCATTACTGTAAAAGGCCACAAAGAATGTACTGCAAAGTGGTGGGTTTTTTTTTTTTTTTTTTTTCATAACTGGAGATTCTGAGGAATAAGGGGAAAAATTTGAGGCACAACAAAAAATAACTGCCTCTTGAACTGTCTAATTTAATTAACCTCTCAATTTTGTTGAGTTACTGTTGTTGGAAATTAAAAATGTCTCTTGAAAGCCAGCTGGGAGCTTTTGACAGATAGATGTTCAGAACTCACTCATAATTCTTCACAACAAGCATGAATTGTTCATGCCAACCTCTCTCCCAGCTTTGAAAATTCTATCATCTGTTCTGAGGGATTGTTTTGTATGTGACAGAAAAATTATGTGAAACACCGCTTTCCATTTCAGTGCTTTGTCATAATGTAATCTTGTTTGATGGTATTTTAGTTGGTAATTAGGAATCTAGATTTAAATTAATATTTAAGAGTGAAAGGCACTGACAATGTAAATATTCAACTGAGATGAGAGTTAGATCAACAGATACCTCTATGCATAGATAATTTCCCATAAGCATGGCTAATAACAATGTTGTTGTTGTTATGTGCCGTTGAGTCAAACCCAACTCATAGCGACTCCTCCTTGGGTTTCCGAGGCAGTATCACTACGGAAGTAGGATTGCCCAACCTTCCTTCTGAGGAGTGGCTGGTGGGTTTGAACCGTCAGCCATCTGGTTAGCAGGGAAGTGTCTTAGCCACTATGCTACCAGAGCTCCCAATAGCCAAGGGCTAATAACAATTTTATTTTATTTCTCTGTCTGGTTGAAAATCAATTTGATGGCACCACCTAACAATAACAACAACAAGGAGCTGTGGTGACACAGTGGTGAAAGCATTCGGCTGCTAACCAGATGGTCAGCAACTCAAACCCATCAGCCACTCTGGGGAGAATGATGTGAAAGTCTGCTTTTGTAAAGAGTTACAGTTTTGTAAACCCTATAGGACAGCTCTACTCTGTTCTACATGGTCTCAATCAGTTAGAATTGACTCAATGGCAGTGGGTTTTGGTTTGGTGACTGGTTAAGATTCTTTCACATCTATAGTAAGATATACCTTGATTTCCAAAATATTGAAATGTGAAAAACCCTGCATCTTAGAATAGAGGCAGTGGAATAGAATGATAGTTTATATACTATCTTGGGTCATAGAATTGAATTTCAATTTTATCCTGATCATAATTTACTGGAATTAACAAGATTCATTTTAATAAAGTATTAATTCATGCACTTCATTAAATAAATTAGTAAAGAGAGTTCCAGTAAGATGGTGGAATAGGCAGACAAACTACACAGACCCTCTTCAACAAAGAAAAGGGGAACCAATCAACACAGATACAGAAGATAATCCTGGAGCCCTGCACTTTGAAAGGAAGGATACTGAAGTAGACCAAACTCCAACTAGTAGAAGAACCTGCATGAAAACACTGAAAAAGAAGACATATAAAGCTTCAGTCTGTCAGTGATCCTGATGGTATGGACAGCTTGGATACTGCCAAGTGGTGTTAGAACCTAAGAATTAACCTAAAAATTGGCCCTGCTAGCCAGGGACTGTACAGAGGACTGCACGGGTGGCTGGTGAATAAAAGGGGAAGCAGCAATGTGGGAGATGGGTTGGGCTGTGGAATTTTGGCTGTACAGAGGGCACAGCCATTGTGAATCAAGCAGTTTGACCATATTAGAAATTCAAAACGACAGCATTCTCTCAGATTCCAGTGACCTAAGAATGGGCTCCACTCGCCTGGGATCACAAGGACCCTCCACACACAAATGACTGGAAAGGTGCAATATTCCCCTGTTACTCTTATACCCCACACCCTCCTGGTGAATTGAGGTGCAGCCATCCCTCACTCCCACACACCCTCTGGGCCAGCAGGAATTCCATCCCAGTGTCTTTACACTCGTGCTCCAATAGAGCCTGGGTGTCCTGCCTTGCCCAGATTTTTTTTTTTCCGTTTTTAGTTTGTTTTTGTCTGTTTTAAAATTATTTATTATTGCCCTTTTTATTATTATTCTTTATTCTTCCCTTCCTAGTTTCTAGTTTTCAGCTTTTTTTCTCTTCCCTGTTCCTGGTTCCCATTATTTTCTTTCTTGTGGTTCTCCCTATTCCTTGTTTTTCTTTTTACATTTTCCCCATTTTTTTCTTCATCATTCTCCTACTCTACCTCTTTTCTCTTATTGCCCCTTTCCCTAGATATTGTGAGGTTTCTTTCTTTCTTTTTTTTTTTTTTCATGATTATTTCTGTGTTTTTATGCGGTATGTTTTCTTTCTGCTTGCTTTTACTTTTTTGAGGGTTTTTCGATTGTTGTTTTTGTCTAACTGAGTGGGAGACAACAACCATGCCCATATAATATAACCACACCTGCACCTCCTGCAGTTCCACTTACTGAGTGAGAGCCACCACTTCCTTCTCCACCAATTGGCCAATGATAAACAACCACCAAGAAGATCCTGACTCACCCTTAACTACTCTTCACAAACAGTTAATAGAGATCTAAATACAATAATAGCACAATGTCTTGGAGATGACAGACCATCACAGTTCACATAAAGAAGCAAGATAAAGCAGTAGAAACAAGGGAGCTGGATACAGACCCAGAACACATCCCTGAGGAAGAATCAACACTGGAACTCTCTGATAAGGAATTCAAATGAATTATATTTAGGTATCTTCAAAGGATTGAGAGGCAGATCAAGGAAAACACTGACAAAATTAAGGAAAACACAGACAAAACCCTAGAATAATTTCGGAAGAAAATAAAAGAACAAAATGACAAAATAAATGAAAAATTAGAAATGATTCAAAATCTACAGATAGAAATCCAGAAGATTAATACTAAATTGTCAGAAATAACTAACAGATTAAAAGGGCAAAGAAGTAGAATTGAATCAATGAAAGATGGAATTAATGACATAGAAGAAAATACCTGTATACTTCTTTAGAAAGGGATCAATTAGAAAAAAGATCAAAATAAAATCAAGAAAGCCTAAGGTTCATGTGGGATACCATCAAAAGAAATAACCTATGTGTAACAGTACTTCCTCCAGAGCTCGAGGGCTGCTTTTCACTTGGGGGTGGTTATATATTAAGACTGGGGCCTGAAGTAGGTGGGCCAGGGCTCAGGAGCTGCTTTTTGCTTGAAGGTAGCTCTATTTTAAGGCCAGGGCCTGAGGTAGGCAGGCACAGGGCTCGAGGGCTGCTTTTCACTTGGGGTATTTTATATATTAAGGCTGGGGCCTGAGGTAGGTGGACCAGGGCTCAGGGGCTGCTTTTTGCTTCGTGGCAGCTCTATTTTAAGGCCAGGGCCCAAGGTAGGTGGCCCAGAGCTTGGGTGCTACTTTTTGCTTGGGGGTGGCTCTGTTTTAAGGCCAGGGCCTGAGGTAGGCGGGCCCAGGGCTTGGGGACTGCATTTCACTTGGGGCTGGCTCTATATTAAGGCCAGGGCCTGAGATAGGCAGGCACAGAGGGGTTAGGAACTACTAAGGGAGATGAACTTGTCCTCCTGTGATGCCTTAAATGTTACTGTGAGGCTGGAGGCTACTCCACCAGTGTTGCAAAATACCAGCAAGGTTACCCATGGTGGACAGGTTTCAGTGGAGCTTGCAGGCTAAAATAGACTCAGAAGAAGGAAGAGGCCATCCACTTCTCAAAGAATTGGCCAGTGAAAACCTTATGAATAGCAGTGAAACACTGTCTGATATATTACTGG
>NW_006921652.1:9558623-9561950 GCF_000298275.1 Orycteropus afer afer
AAAAACAAGTCTCCAGGAATTGACAGAAACCCATTGAGATGTTTCAACAAATGGATGCCCTGCTGGAGGCACTCACTCAGTTATGCCAAGAGATCTGGAAGACATCTACCTGGCTAAACTGACTGGAAGAGATCCATATTTGTACCCATTCCAAAGAAAGGTGATCCCACAGAATGTGGAAATGATCAATCAATATAATTAATATCATATGCAAGTAAAATCTTACTGAAGATAATTCAAAAACAGTTGCAGCAGTATATTGATAGAAAGCTTCCAGAAAAGCAAGCTGGATTCAGAAGAGGACATGGAATGAGGGATATCATTGCTAGATATCAGATGGATCTTAGCTGAAAGCAAAGAATATCAGAAAGATGTTTATTTGTTTTATTGACTATGCAAAAGCATTTGATTGTGTGGATCATAACAAATTATGGATAATGCTGAGAAGAATGAGAATTCCAGAACAATTGATCATGCTCACAAGGAACCTGTACATAGATCAGGAGGTTGTTGTTCAAACAGAATAAGGGAATATTGCATGGTTCAAAATCAAGAAGGGAGTGCATCAAGGTTGTATCCTTTCACCATGCTTATTCAACTTGTATGCTGAACAAATATTCCAAGAAGCTGGATTATATTAAGAAGGATGTGGCGTCAGGATCGGAGGAAGACTCATTAACAATGTGCGATATGCAGATGACACAACTTTGCTTGCTGAAAGAGCTGAAGACAATTAAAGACTACAGTCTGCAGTATGGATTACACCTCAATATAAAGAAAACAAAAATCCTCACACCTGGTCCAATAAACAGCTTCATGGTGGATGGAGAAAAGATTGAAATTGTCAAGGATTTCATACTACTTGGTTCTACAATCAACACCAATGGAAGCAGCAGTCAAGACATCAGAACAACATATTGCATTGGGCAAATCTGCTTCAAAAAACTGCTTTCAAGTGATGAAGAGCAAAGATGTCTCCTTGAAGACTAAGATGTGCCTAACCCAAGCCATGGTATTTTCAATTGCCTCTTATGCATGTGAAAGCTGGACAAAGTATAAGGAAGACCAAAGAAGAGTTAATGTTTTTAAGTTGTGGTGTTGGAGAAGAATGCTAAGAGTACCATGGTCTGCTAAAAAGACTAACAAATATGTCCTGGAGGAAGTGCAGCCAGAATGCTCCTTGGAAGTGAGAATGTCCAGACTTCATCTTACCTACTTTGGTCATGTTGTCAGAAAGAACCATTTCCTGGAGAAGGATATCATGCTCAGTAAAGTAGAGGGTCAACGAAACAGGGAAAGGCCCTCAAAGAGATGGATTGACACAGTGGCTGCAATGATGGGCTCAGGTATAGCAAGGATTGTGAGGCTGGCACAGAACCAGCAGTGTTTCATTCTGCTGTGTATGAGGTCACTGTGAGTTGGAGATGACTTGATGGCACCTAACAACAACAACAACCAGAATTCCAGAACAGGAAGAGAAAAAGAAAACCACTGAGAAAATTGTCCAAGATTTGCTGGAGGAGAATTTCTCTGATATGATGAAAGATGAGAATATATCCATTCAGGAAGTCCAACAAACCCCAAACAGGATAGACTCTAAAAGAAAATTGCCAAGACATATCACCGTCAAACTCATCAAAACCAAAGACAAAGAGAATCCTCAAAGCAGCACAGGAAAAATGAAAAGTTACCTACACAGACAACCAATAAAAATGAGCTCTGATTTCTCAGCAGAAACCATGCAAGTGAGAAGGCATGGGGATGGTATATATAAAACCCTGAAAGAGAAAAATTTCCAACCAAGAATTATATATCCAGCAAAACTGTCCCTCAAATATGATGGTGAAATTAAGATATTTCCAGATAAGCAGAAATTAAGGGAATTTGTTCAAACCAGACTAACCTTACAAGAGATACTAAAGGGAGTCCTTTGAACAGAGAACCAATAATAGCAAACAACAACCAACCATTAATACATAAGATGACATAACCCAGAAACCAACACAGCTATAGAAGCATCCAAAGTAAAATAAACTTACAAGATCGTAAACAGGGAACCAGAGACATCAATTGGTAAATGAGGACAACTACAAACCAAAAAGAGGGAAAAAATAGTATGGTTACAGAACTTCTAAATGGTGAGCAAGTCAAGAGAGTTACAAGATAGAATGGATGGCTCTAAGCTTGGGGAAAAATTATAAATCACAGTGTAACCTCAAAGAAAAATGATAAACCTTCACATAGCAATAGAAAAGAGGACAAGCACAAATATTTACCAAATACGAAAACAATAGCAACAAAGGAAATGATAACATGATTCATAACCATAATGAGCTCAGCACAGAAAATTATATGGAACAAAGAAACCAGGAACACCATGAAAAAGTACATAACAAAATGACAGCAACCAATTCATACTTATTGATAATTACACTGAGTGTCAATGGATTAAATTCACCACTCAAGAGATGGAGAGTTGTAGACTGGATAAGGAAACATAATCCATTAATATGCTGTCTACAAGAGACACACTTTAGAGACAAAGACAAAAATAGACTAAATATCAAAGGTTGGAAAAAGACGTGTCAAGCAAATGGCAACCAAAAATGAGCAGGAGTGGCAATATTAATTTCTGATCAAATTGACTTTAAGACATAAACCACCATAAGAGACAAGGAAGAACATTATATAATGATTAAAAGATCATTCAAACAAGAAGATATAACCATAATAAATATCTATGGACCCAGAGACCCCCAAAATACATAAATTAGACTTCAACGGAATTGAAAAGGCAAATATATCACTCCACAGTCATAGTAGGAGACTTTAATACACCACATTCAGTGAAAGATAGAACTGGAAAGAAACTGAACAAAGACGCAGAAGAGCTAAACAAGACAATCCACCAACTTGACCTTATAGACATCTGCAGGGCACACTACCCAACAAAAGTACAACATACTTTCTTTTCCAGTGCATATGGACCATTCACCAGGACAGACCAAATGTCAGGCCATAAAGCAAGCCTTAATAAATTTAAAAACATTGACATACTGCAGAGCATCTTCTCAGATCACAATGCTATCAAATTAGAAATCAACAACAGGAAGATCAACGGAAAAGGAGCAAACACATGGAAACTGAACAACTCCTCCTTAAGAACGACTGGGTAATAGAAGAAATAAAAATGAAATTAAAAAAAAATTCCTTGAATCAAATGAGAATGGAAACACAACATACCAAAATATTTGGGACACAGCAAAAGCAGTGTTCAGAGACAATTTATTAGCAATACATGCACACATCAAAAAAGAAGAAAGAGCC
>NW_006921652.1:9575448-9578493 GCF_000298275.1 Orycteropus afer afer
ATATATATATGTATATACATAGAAATTTATCTTAGGAAAATGGCTCACACACTTATAGAAGCTGCCAAGTCAAAGTTCCTGGATCAAACATCAAGCTGGAGTTCTTTTCCATGTCAGGCTGGAGGCTTTTCCCGACTCTTGCAACCACAGGGGCTGTGGAGCTCAAGGCTTGCAGGCAGTACACCAGCTGTTGACTCCAATGAATAATGAATCTGAGATCTCTAGGTCAAATGGTGGACTGTTCACTCATGGACAGTTGTAGACAGCACAACAGAATCCCGATCCACAGAAGAATGTCTCTTTTCCCAGGATGTCCTTGGATAGACTGGAAGCAGGCCACACACCTAGGGAAACTCCCTTTCACCAGATTGCGTGCTCAAAACATAATCATCTGATCCCATCATGGGAATAACCACATCACAACAGCTTAAACCACACAGAATTGTGGTCCAGCCAAGTTGACACACAGCTCCAACTATCACAGTGTTCAATGCATCAAATCTATTCTTTAGATGGTCTCTAAATCCAGGAGGGATATATTCAAGATAGATTATATTTTGGTCTCGTGGACTAGTGTTAATTGTCTTCAACTTCAAGTTGAACTTGCATATGAGCAGTTGATGGTCTATTCCACAATCAGCTCCTGGCCTTGTTTTGGCTGAAGATATTGAGCTTTTCTATCTCCTCTTGGCACAGATGTAGTCAATGTGATTCCTGTGTACTCTGTCTGGCAAAGTCCACGTGTATAGCTGCCGTTTGTGTTGTTGAAAAAAGGTATTTCCAATGAATAAGTCGTTGGTCTTGCAAAATTCTATCATGTGATCTCCAGCGTTATTTCTGTCACCAAGGCCAAATTTTCCAACAACTTCTTTGTTTCCAACTTTTGCATTCCTATCACCAGTGATAAGCAACACATCTTGATTGCATGTTTGGTCAATTTTAGACTGCAGAAGTTGATACAAATCTTCAATTTCCTCATCTTTGGCTTTGGTTGGTGCATAAATACGAATATGTCAGTTTGTCATCCTGTGAGGCTTGTATGTTGCTGTGAAGCTTGAGGCTGTGCTACTGGTGTTTCAGACGCCAGCAGGTTTCAATGGTGCACAGGTTGCAATGCAGCTTCAGACTAAGATAGACTAGGAAGAAGGAGGAGGCCATCCACTTCTCAAAAACTGACCAGGGAAAACCATATTAATAGTAGAGAAACACTGTCTAATACGTTACTCGGCAACATTATGAATAGCTTGGAAACATTGTTCAACACAGTGCAGGAAGACTAGCCTCTTGGGTTGGAAGGCACTCAAAAGAAGACTGGGAAACAGCTGCCTTATTAGAGTAGAACCAACCTTAATGATATGGATAAAGTAAGTCTTGCAGGACCTCTATGTGCAACAAGGCATGACTCAAATTGAGGAGAAACAGCTGCAAACATCCATTTATAATCAGAACATGGAATGTACAAAGTATGAATCTAGGAAAATTGGAAGTTGTCAAAAATGAAATGGAGCACATAAAGATTGATATCCTAGGCATTAGTGAGTTGAAATGGACCGGTTTTGGCCATTTTGAATCAGACAACCATATGATCTACTATGCCAGGAATGACAAGTTGAAGAGGAGTGGCGTGGCATTCATCATCATGAAAAATGTCTCAAGATCTGTCCTGAAGTACAATGCTGTCAGTGATAGGATAATATCCATATGCCGACAAGGAAGACCAGTTAATATGACTATTGTTCAAATTTATGCACCAACCACCAAAGCAAAAGATGGGGGGCAAATTTAGTGTCCCTAATATATGGCATAAATAGACTATCAAGTATAACCCAAAATGGACAAATAGCAGAAGATTAACTATATGAATGGAACTTTGTAAAAATTAAATTTGTATATGTTTCCAAAGACTTCTCCAAAAGAGTCAAAAGAGATTGGGAAAAAAATATTTGGCAATGAAATATCTGACAAGGGACTTATCTCTAGAATTTATAGAAAACTCCAACACTTTAACAACAAAAAGACAAATAATTCAATTAAAAAATGGGCAGAAGACATGAATAGACACTTCACCAAAAAGGATATTTAGGCTGCCAACAAATTTATGAAGAAATGCTAGTGATCATTAGTCGTTAGAGAGATGCAAATCAAAACAACAATGAGATACCATCTTGCCCCAGCACTAGTAGCAAAGTTCAACAAGATAGAAAATAATAAATGCTGATGAGGATGTAGAGAGATTGGAATTCTCATACACTGCTGGTGCAATACAATCACTGTCAAAAACAGTATGGCAATTCCTTAAAAAGCTGGGATTAGAAATACCATTGGACCCAGCAATTCCATTACTAGGTATAGATCCTAAAGAAGGCAGACCAGGACAAATACATGCACATCCATGTTCATTGCAGCATTATTTACAACAACAAAAAGATGCAAACAATCTAGGTGTCCATCAACAGAGGAATGGGTAAGCAAACTATGGTACATACATACAATGGAATACTATGCAGCCCTAAAGAACAATGTAGAATTGGCAAAACACTGCATAACGTGGAGGAACTTGGAGGACATTATGCTGAGTGAAATAAGTCAATCACAGAAGGACCAATATTGTATTAGTCCATTACGGTAAAAATAAAGGAAAGGTTTATATGTGGAAGGAAATTTTCTTTGTTGGTTACCAGGGGTGGGAGTGGAGGGGTGGGACCACTGTTAGATAGGTAGAGACAAGGATTGATTTGGGTGAAGAGAAGTGGAATGTACCAAATGTTAGTGTTCATACGGTGGCACTGAGGAAAAGGAAGATATAGAGAGGTGCATGGGAGGGACAGAAAACAAAGATGAATCCTTTTGCACATACAGTACTGTATTGTCAGTGAAGGCAAACATTGATATACCAGTGGATAGATGGGTAGACAGGCTGAACTATTAGGTATGTCTATGCAGGAGGTAGGAGCCCTGGTAGCATAGTGCCTAAAGTATTTGACTGCTAACCAGAAGGCTGGTGGTTCAAACCCACCAGCCACTCCTCGGAAGGAAGGTTGGGCA
>NW_006921652.1:9579054-9581746 GCF_000298275.1 Orycteropus afer afer
AAAAAAACTCAAAAATCATTAAAAAAAAAAAAAAGGGACCAGATTTGTTGGTCTGATAGAGCCTGATGGAATCACTGAGACCATGTTCCCAGCTGCCCTTCAGGTATGGAATTGAAACCACACCTGTGGCTTCCAGTCAAACAAAAGACAAGCATATGAGCTGAACATTTACATTACGTAGATACACTCCTTGGAAAGAGCAATTCTGGGAGAATAGAAGGGCTGTGTATCCACAGGGAGACAACTCTGGGGCAGGAGTGTATGGGAGGGAAGGGGACAGAGAAGAGGTAACTATGGGGAGGAAGTGGGAGGGGAGGGGAGCTGTTGCATTGTGGTAGATTTTAGTCTATGTCATGAGACAAAATGTATGTGAGCTGCCATATGGAAAGTGAATTTGCTCTGTAAACTTTCACCCAAATCATAAATCACTAAAATGTGGAAGGTAAGTCTTAACAGCAGTACATTTGAAAAAGATCTGAAAAATTTGCTCACATCAAGTTAAAGGTGAGCTATATAATATTGTGGTGTTGTTGTTAGGTGCTGTTGAGTCATTTCTGCCTCATAGTGATCCTATGTACAGCAGAATGAAACACTGCCCAGTCCCAAACCAGCTTCACAATCCTTGCTATACTTGAGCCCATCGCCGCAGACACTGGGTCAATCCATCTTGTTGAGGGCCTTCACCTCCTTCGCTGACTGTCCACCTTACCAAGCATGACATCTTCAGGGAATGGTCCCTTCTAACAACATGATCAAAGTAGGTGAGATGAAAGTCTAGCCATCCTCGCCTCCAAGGAGCATTCTGGCTGCACTTCCTCCAGGACAGATTTGTTAGATCTTTTAGCAGTCCATGGTACTCTCAGCATTCTTTGCCAGCACCACAACTCAAAACCATCAACTTTTCTTTGGTCTTCCTTATTTATTGTCCAGCTCTCATGAGCATCTGAGGTGACTAAATATACCATGGCTTGTGTTAGGCACACCTTAGTCCTAAAGGACTAAGCTCTTCAGCAGTTGAAAGAGGTTCTTTGCAGCCAATATACCCAGTGCTATATGTCGTCTGATGTCCTGACTGCTGCTTCCATTGGCGTCGATAGTAGAACCAAGCAATGTGAAGTCTTTGACAACTTCAATCTTTTCTCCATTTATCATGATGCTGCTTATAGGACCAGTTGTTAGGATTTTTGTTTTCTTTATATTGAGATGTAATCCATACTGCAGACTGTATTTTTTAATCATCGGTAAGTGCTTTAAGTCATCCTCACTTTCAGCAAGCAAAGTTGTGTCGTCAGCATATTGCAGGTTGTTAATGAGCCTTCCTCCAATCCTGATGCCACGTTTTTGTTCACATAGTCCAGCTTCTCGGATTATTTGCTCAGCATATAGATTGACTAAGTATGGTGAAAGGATACAAGCCTGATGCATTCCCTTCTTGATTTTAAAACATGTAGTGTCCTCTCGTTCTGTTTGAATGGCAGCCTCTTGGTCTATGTACAGGTTCCTCATGAGTACAATTAAGTGTTCTGGAATTCCCATTCTTCTCAACATTACCCATAATTTGTTACAATCCACACAATTAAATGCCTTTGCATAGTCAATAAAACACAAGTAAACATCTTTCTAGTATTCTTTGCTTTGAGCCAAGATCCATCTGACATCACCAATGATATCCCTCATTCCGCATCCTCTTCTGAATCCAGCTTGCATATCTGGAAGTTCTCTGTCAATATATTGCTGCAACCATTTTTGAATTATCATCAGTAAGATTTTACCTGCATGCAATATTAATAATATTGTTTGATAATTTCTACATTCTGTGGGATCACCTTTCTTTGGAATGAATACAAATGTGGATCTCTTCCAGTCAGTTGGCCAGGAAGCTGTTTTCCAAATCTCCTGGCATAACCCAGTGAGTGCTTCCAGAAGGGCATCCATTTGTTGAAACATCTCAATGGGTATTCTGTCAATTCCTTGAGCCTTGTTCTTCACCAATTTCTTCAAGGCAGCTTCAACTTCTTCCTTCAATACCATTGGTTCTTGATCATATGCTACCTCCTGAAATGGATGAAGATTGACCAGGTATTTTTGGTACAGTGACTCTGTGTATTCCTTCCATCTTCTTTTAATACTTCCTGCATCATTCTATATTTTGCCCATAGAATCTTTCAATATTGCAACTTAAGGCTTAAATTTTTTCCTTAGTTCTTTCAGCTTGAGAAATGCTGAGTGTTTTGTTCCCTTCTGGTTTTCTAACTCCAGGTCTTTGCACATTTCATTATAATAATTGGCTTTGTCTGCTTGAGATGCTCTTTGAAATCTTCTGTTCAGCTCTTTTATCTTGTCATTTCTTCCATTTGCTTTAGGTACTCTCCACTCAAGGGCAAATTTTAGAGTCTCTTCTGACATCCATTTTTTTTTTTCTTCCTTTCTCATCTTTTTAATGACCTCTTGCTTCATGGATGATGTTCTTGGTGTCATCCCATAATTCTTCTGGTTTTTGGTCATTGGTGTTCAGTGCATCAAATCTACTCTTTAGATGTTTTCTAAATTCAGGAGGGATATATTCAAGATCATATTTTGGCTCTTGTGGACTTGTTTTAATTATCTTTAACTTCAAGTTGAACTTGCATATGAGCAGTTCATAGTCTGTTTCACAATCAGCTCCTGGTCTGGTTTTGAGCTTTTCTATCAC
>NW_006921652.1:9582241-9595064 GCF_000298275.1 Orycteropus afer afer
ATGTGCCATCGAGTCGGCCCCGACTCATAGCGACCCCTCCTTGGGTTTCCGAGGCAGTATCACTACGGAAGTAGGATTGCCCAACCTTCCTTCCGAGAAGTGGCTGGTGGGTTTGAACCGCCAGGCTTCTGGTTAGCAGTCAAGTGCTTTTAGCCACTATGCTACCAGAGCTCCTATATATATCATATATCATCTTATTCAAAATGGCCAAAACCGGTCCATTTCAGCTCACTAATACTTAGGATATCAATCTTTATGCATTCCATTTCATTTTTGACAAGTTCCAATTTTCCTAGATTTATTATACTTCATACATTCCATCTTCTGATTATTAATGGATGTTTGCAGCTGTTTCTCCTCAAATTGAGTCATGCCATGTCAGCAAATGGAACTCCCAAAGGCTTTACTTTATCCATATCATTAAGGTTGTTTCTACTCTGATGATGCAGCTCTTTCCCACTCGTGTTTTGAGTGCCTTCTGACCTAAGGGGTTGGTCTTCCTGCACTGTATCGGATAATGTTTCAGGGCTATTCATAATGTTGCCCAGTAATGTATCAGACAGTGTTTCTCTGCTATTTATAAAGTTTTCCCTGGTCAATTCTTTGAGAAGTGCATGACCTCTTCCTTCCTCCTAGTCTGTCTCAGTCTGTAAGCTGCATTGAAACCTGTGCACCATGTACAACCCTTCTAGCATTTGAGACACTGGTGGCATAGTCTCATGCCTCACAGCAACACACAAGCCACCACAATATGACAAACTGACAGACAAGTTTGTCTTCCTTAACTGTTTGAAATCTCTCTGTCCTCCCCTTTACCTGGATCCTGTGGCTCTATCATCCCTAGCTTTTCCCCCTGTTCTGGTTACCTAGTGCCGCACTGACAGGAATATACCACAAATGGGATGGCTTGAAAAAACAGGAATTTATACTCTTATAGTTTGGGAGGCTAGAAATCTGAATTCAAAGGGCCAGGTTCTAGGGGCTTTGTGAAAGCCCCTTGACCTTGGGCTTCAGCTCTGCCTCCTGCTCCCACCCACTGAAGCTAGAGGCATCTCTTCACTCAGGCAGCTACTGGCTGCTGAGGCTAACAAGCCCAAGGTCGACAAATAATAAGGCACAATCTTGATGTTACCAAACCACATGGCGGGCGATTGATTCAAGTCCATTGAAAGTCTCAAGGTCAGCAGAGCATGGCAGGCTGCTGAACAATGACATGGCTACATGCAGGCTTCAAGCGTGCCATAAGCTAGAGACCATTCCCAATGCTGCTGCTTATATATGGTAAGCAGACCGCATCCAAAAGGCAGCTACTCAGCTGGTTGTGGTTGATCCCACCATGGAGTTGATTGCCAGTCTCATCATGGGCAATAACTTCCACTAGCTTCCCAGCCACTCAACCAGGCCTAGCCAAATTGACCACAAACTTAAATATCAACCCCCCCTCCCCCGCTTCCTGCCTCTTGGGTGCATGGCCTGTCTCCCTCCCATTACCTGGATCCTTCGGCTCTGTCTCAGCCCCAGCTCCTCCCCTGCCTCCCACATCTGGGTGTGTGGCCTGTCTGCCTGCCCTTAAATATTGTGATTGTTGTTGTTGTTATGTGCCATTGAGTTGGACCCAACTCATAGCAACCCCTCCTTAGGTTTCTGAGGCAGTATCATTGCAGAAGTAGATTGCCCAATCTTCCTTCCAAGGAGTGGCTGGTGGGTTTGAACTGCCAGCCTTCTGGTTAGCAGTCAAGTGCCTTAGGCACTATACTACCAGAGAATAATATTTTGAGATACTAATTTTTGTTCTCACTCTGCATATTTCCCTTTTCCTTCCTTATATTTAAGTAAGCTGTTTTCAGAAAGGAGAACTTAGTCTTAGGAGGAGCTGAAGGGGAGATGAGGAATGCTGGGCAGAGTCAGGGAAGAATGGCATTCCTTCCCACCCAAAACTAGAGAAATGTCCAGACTGATAGGGAAACAGAAGAGGGAGAGAGCCATTGGGGATGGAGCACTGCTTGATGACAGTACAACCAGGAGATGGCCCGATAACCAGAGAATGGCTATGTTGCATATAGGCCTTTGTTGTCATTAAAACCAAAAACCAAACTGTTCTGGTTACCTAGTGCTGCTCTGACAGGAATATACCACAAATGGAATGGCTCAAACAAATAGGAGTTTATTCTCTTACAGTTTGGAGGCTTTAAGTCCGAGTTCAAAGTGCCAGGCTCTAGGGGCTGGGTGAAAGTCCCTCAACCTTGGGCTTCAGCTTCGCCTCCTGCTCCCAGTCCACTGAAGCTGAAGGCTTTTCTTCACTCAGACAGCTGCTGGCTGCTGCGCTGCCAAATCTAAGGTTGACAAGCAAAAGGCACAGTCTCAATGTTACCAAAGAACATGGCAGGTCACGAATTCAAGTCCAATGAAAGCCTCAAGATCGGCAGAGCATGGCAGGCTGCTGAACAATGACTTAGGTATGTTCAGGGTTCAAGTGTGTTATAAACTAGAGACCATTCTCAAAGTTGCTACTTATATATGGGAAGCAGACCACATCCCTACTTAGCTGCTTGTGGTAGATCCCACCATGGAGTTGACTGCCAGTCTCATCATGGGGAATAACAACTACCACCAGGTGCCCAGCCACTCAACCAGGCCCAGGCAAGTTGACACACAACCTTAACTACTGCACAAACCCGCTGCCATCAAGTTGATTCTGACTCATAGGGACACTATAGGACAGAGTAGATCTGCCCCATAGGGTTTCCAAGGCTGTAAATCTTTATGGAAGCAAAATGTTTCATCTTTCTCCCTGGAGGGGTGGTAGGTTTGAATTGTTGACCATCTGGTTAGCAGCCAAATGCGCTAATCACTGTACCACCAATCACTCCTTGTCATTATTAGGTGGTGCCATCAAATTGATTTTCAACCCATGTTGTTGTTGTTGTTATGTGTTGTCAAGTTGGACCCGACTCATAGTGACCCCTCCTTGGGTTTCTGAGGCAGTATCACTATGGAAGTAGATTGCCCAATCTTCCTTCTGAGGAGTGGCTAGTGGGTTTGAACCACCAGTCTTCTGGTTAGCAGTCAAGTGTCTTAGGTACTATGCTACCAGAGCTCCTACTACGTTACCAGAGCTCCTTTTCAACCCATAGTGACCCCATATGGCAGTAGAACTGACCCACAGAGTTTTCTACTCTGTGATTGCCACTGTAGCAGATTGCCAGGTCCTTCTCTTGCAGAGCTGCTAGATGAGCTGGACTTGTCCACCTTTCAATTAGCAGCCCATTGCTTAAGCACTGCACCAGCAGGGCTCCTCTAGCAGCCTATAAGAAACCTCAAAAAAAGAGTCTGCCCTTCTGTTGTGTGTCACAGTCCTAGCAGGGAGTTGCTAGACCCAAAGGGACCACAGGGATGGAGCAGTGAGCCTCTTGGGAAGTGTGTGTGGGACAGATGGCTGATGACCTCCCGTCTCCCAGTGATAGCCTAGCACCAACTGCTTACATTCCTGCAACTTAGACATAACCTTGGGGGAAGGAAGCACAAGGATAACCAAGTTAAATTTTCTGCCATCTTGTTGAGAAAGGGGCCTGGAGTCAGAAAGTAAGTTATAAAAATAATAAGGGTTATTTCATCTACAGTCAAATTTGGCAACTGAGATACCTATAACTCCATGATGTTGGAATGAACTGATGGTAGCATAGTAGCTATGATGTAACCCACTGTATCCTGCACTGGGACATTTTCTTTCTTTCCAATGGCCTGGATTTTAAGCACACAAGCAAATGGGAATGCTTCTGTCCTCTAGGGGTGCTCAAGATTCCCCTTCCCACCTCAGATACTTCCCTGGGATGTGAATCATGGGCAAGAACACTTACTGGCCTTACTGCTAGGTCCTTGGCCTCTCTCTGGATGAGGCTTGTTCTTCTCACATGGAGTCTACGCTGCCAGCCTGGGAAAATGAGAAGTCCTGAGATAGATCAGGTCTACTTTGACCTTAAGGACTGCGTTTCCAAGAGGCAGCTCCAATTGTTTTTAGAACTGGGCTTTAGGCCAATAGAGGCCCATAGCTACACACAGTCCGGTTCAGTTTAGCAGGAGACCAACTAAGGCCTGGGGTAAGAGTGTTACAAAATAAAGTGATTTGAGGGAGGCTGACAGAATTTGGTGCTTTATGGAGAAGGGGGAGATCACCATTGCCTAACAAATCTACTTTACTACTACAAAGTATGTTGTTGCTGTTGTTGTTATGTGCCGTCGAGTCGGCCCTGACTCATAGCGACCCCTCCTTGGGTTCCCGAGGCAGTATCACTACGGAAGTAGGATTGCCCAACCTTCCTTCCAAGGAGTGGCTGGTGGGTTTGAACCGCCAGCCTTCTGGTTAGCAGTCAAGTGCTTTAGCCACTATGCTACCAGAGCTCCTCTACAAGAGACTAATTCTAAAATGGAGGCTAAATTAGTAACCCTTGCTCACCTTCCTAGGAGCCCTGGTAGCACAATAGTTAAAGCCTCAGCTGTTAACTGAAAGGTCAACAGTTTGAACTCACCAGCTGCTCTGCAGGAGAAAGATGTGGCAGTCTGCTTCCATAAAGATTACAGCCTTGGAAACTCTATGGGGCAGTTCTACTCCGTCCTTACAGGGTCACTAAGAGTAGGAATCAACTCAATGGCAGTGGGTGGCTCACTTTCCCACAATATTAGTACCAATCCCATCATGCATTGTCCTCTTATTTATGGCAAATCCCACTAGAGTCTGAGTCCAAGATTCCCAGGGTCTCACCATCCAGAAAACCCATCTCTATATTTCAGCGATGTATATTGCCTATCTGACCAAACCTCTCTGCCCCCAGTCCTCCTGCTGTGCCTTCTGGAACTCCCATCCTCTTCATTGAGTGGAACTTGATCTTGCTTTAACAAAAATCCAGTTGTTTCCTGAGGACTATATATATATATATTTTCTTTCGTCTTTCTCAAGGCAAATAATATAGGACCCTAAGGCTGGGTAGTATCCTCCTTGCTCCTCATTGACACTTCCAGGATCTTTCTTCTTTCTCCTTTCTCAACACCTGCCCTCCAAGCTTTTGTGAGGCAGTGCCATAAAACCCTACCTACTGGCTAAGGCTCCTTCTTAAAGTCACCTACACATCTTCAGTTGTTCCCCCTTCTTCATTGGGATTTTAGTAGCTGGCTCACTTTCTCTTACCAGTACTCCCACCAGCATTCTTGGTGACTTCAATGTCTATATAGATGACTTATCCCACACATGGCCACTTAGTGCCTTGACCTCTTAATCTTTCTTGTTGCCCGCCCCCCATGTCAGCCATTCTTTCCCATGGCCATACTTTAACTTCATCATTACCAATAATGGACTACCTCTTAAATCTAGATTACAGCATCCCACTCTCTGGCTATGACTTCCATCACCACAAGTCTTTCCAGCTCATTTATCCAATAACTCCAACCTCAGCAGTTCTTTAACTCCATTAAACCTTTGGTCCATTGACCTGACTTTTACACTGTCCATTTTCCCCCCTCATGGTCTCATTTACTCTGTCATCTATCATATGTTCTAAGGTCCGTCATTAAAGTCATTCCCTTGCAAACACTGCAACTCCCTTGTCCTTCACTCATTCCCTAGTACTCTCTAGGCAAAAGCCCAATGCTGGCTAAAGTCACCTCTCTACCTACTGTACTCCCAAGCAGCAAATGTGGTTGAAGAAAAATCCCACAGCCATGCTGACTATTCTTGCTTTACATTTATGACTACAAATCTCAAGTGATCTCTTAGTGTTTCCTAGAAATCTTGCCATAGTTTCCTTTTCAATTCCTTTTCTTAATCTCCACAAGGCCCTTTACACACTTCACTATATAAGCTACAACTGTCTTCTCCTTTCTTGTTCTCTCTTACTTCACAATATCTCATCATTTTACTATCAAATCACCCCGTCTATATGCATCTGTCTCATATACTCTACTCTTGTTCCCAGTACAGTAGAGGAATTATCCCTGCCTCCTGTCTAGGCCAGCTTCTGCACTTATACTTTGGATTCCATTCCTTCTGAGTCACTGTTATTGTCTCCTCTTTCCTCCACCATTAAAACATTACCCTCTCTAAAGGATTATTCTTATCAGCAAATGAACATACAAGAACATCTCCAATTTCAAACAATACTTTCCATAGTATTCGAAACTCCTCACCACTCGACTTTATGCTGTACCATCACAAAGATTTGTTTATATTATGTCTACTTTTTCATTTCCCATTTTCACCCAGTCCACTTTAATCAGACTTTCATCCCCACAACTCTCCTGAAAACACTCTTTTTAAGATCTCCTATGGCTTCTATCCTGCGAAATCCAAAGTTAAAGTTTTCAGTCTGCATTTGACTTTCTCCCTGGCATCTTTTGACACAGTTGACTACTCTCTTCTTGAAACAGTTTCAGAAGGTATAGTGCACTTGTAACTCCCCTTTCATGGCTTTCCTCCTACCTCTCTGGAAGCTCCTTCTCAATCTCCTTTGCTTGTTCACTCTCTTTGAAGTCTCTAAATATCGGTTGTTGTTGTTGTTAGGCACCGTCATGTCATCTCCAACTCATAGTGATCTCATGTACAGCAGAACGGAACACTGCCTGGTCCTGTGCCATCCCCATGATCTTTGCTATACTTGAGCCCATCATTGCAGCCACTGTGTCAATCCATCTCATTGAAGGCCTTCCCTTTTTCATTGTCCCTCTGCTTTGCCAAGCATGATATCCTTCTCCAGGGAATGGTCCCTTTTTACAACATGACCAAAGTAGGTGAGATGAGGTCTGGTCATTCTGGCTTCCAAGAAGCATTCAAGCTGCACATCTTCCAAGATAGATTTGTTAGTTCTTTTGGCCGTCCATGCTACTTTCAGTATTCTTTGCCAACACCACAACTTAAAAGCATCAACTTTTCATTGGTCTTCCTTGTTCATTGTCCAGCTCTCACATGCATATGAGGCAATTGAAAATACCATGGCTTGGATTAGGTGCACCTTAGTCTTCAGGGAGACATCTTTGTTCTTCAGCACTTGAAAGAGGTCTTTTGCAGCAGATTTGTCCAATGCTATAAGACGTCTGATATCTTGACTACTGCTTCCATTGGTGTTGATTGTAGAAACAAGTAATATGAAGTCATTCACAACTTCAATCTTTTCTCCATTTATCATGATGCTGCTTATTGGTCCCATCGTGAGGACTTTTGTTTTCTTTATATTTAGTGTAATCCATACTTCAGGCTGTAGTCTTCAATCTTCATCAGTAAGTGTTTCAAGTCATCATCATTTTCAGCAAGCAAAGTTGTATCATATGCATAACGTAGGTTGTTAATGAGTCTTCCCCCAATCCTGATGTTGTGTTCTTCATATAGTCCAGCTTCTCAGATGATTTGTTCAGCATACAGATTGGAGTAAGTACGGTGAAAGGATACAACCCTGAAACACTCCCTTCTTGATTTTAAACCATGCAGTATTCCCTTGTTCTGTTCAAATGACAGCCTCCTGTTTGATGTACAAGTTACTCATGAGCCCAATTAAGTGTTCTGGAATTCCCATTCTTCTCAATGTTATCCTTAATTTGATATGATCCACACAATTGAATGCTTTTGCATAGTCAATAAAACACAAGTAAACATCTTTCTGGTATACTTTGCTTTGAGGCAAGATCCATCTGACATCAGCAATGAAATCCCTCATTCCACATCCTGTTCTGAATACAGCTTGCATTTCTGGAAGCTTTCTGTCAATATACTGCTGTAACCATTTTTGAATTATCTTCAGTAAGATTTTATTTGTGTGCGATATTAATGACATTTTTCAATAATTTCCACATTCTGTGGAATCAACTTTCTTTGGAATGGGTACAAATATAGATCTCTTCCAGTCAGTTGGCCAGGTAGCTGTCTTCCAAATCTCCTGGCATAGCCGAGTGTGTGCCTGTAATGCAGCTTCAGTTTGTTGAGACATCTCAATGGGTATCCCATCAATTCCTGGAGCCTTGTTTTCGCCACTTCCCTCAGTGCAGCTTTGACTTTTTCTTTCAATACCATTGATTCTTGACCATATGCCACCTCCTGAAATGGATGAGCATCAACCAATTCTTTTTGGTACAGTGACTCTGTGTATTCCTTCCAGCTTATTTTGATGTTTCCTGCATCATTCAATATATTGCCCATAGGACCTTTCAATATTGCAACTCGAGGCTTAAATTTTCTCTTCTGTTCTTTCAGCTTGAGAAATGCTGAGCGTTTTGTTCCCTTTTGGTTTTCCAACTCCATGTCTTTGCATATTTCATTATAATAATTGACTTTGTCTTTTCGAGCTGCTCTTTGAAATTTTCTGTTTAGCTCTTTTGTCATTTCTTCCATTTGCTTTAGCTACTCTCCATTCAAGGAGCTCTGGTAGCATAGTGTCTAAGACACTTGACTGCTAACCAGAAGGCTGGCAGTTCAAATCCACCAGCCACTCCTCAGAAAGAAGGTTGGGCAATCCTACTTCTGTAGTGATACTGCCTCAGAAACCCAAGGAGAGGTCGCTATGAGTTGGGGCCGACTCGATGGCACTTAACAACAACAACTCCCCGTTCAAGGGCAATTTGCAGAGTCTCTTCTGACATCCATTTTGGTCTTTTCTTCCTTTCTTATCTTTTTAATGACCTTTTTCTTTCTTCATGGATGATGTTCTTGATGTCATCCCACAATTCCTCTGGTTTTTGGTCATTTGTGTTCAATGCATCAAATCTATTCTTTAAATGGTCTCTAAATCCAGGAGGGATATATTCAAGGCCATATTTTGGCTCTTGTGGACTTGTTTTAATTGTCTTCAACTTCAACTTGAACGTGCAAATGAGCAGTTGATGGTCTGTTCCACAATAACCTCCTGGCCTAGTTTTGGCTGAAGATGTTGAGCTTCTCCATCGTCTCTTGTCATGGATGTAGGATGCGGTCAATCTGATTTCTGTGTACTCCATCTGGTGAAGTCCATGTGTATAGCCATGGTTTGTGTTGTTGAAAAAAGGTATTTGTAATGAATAAGTCATTAGTCTTGCAAAATTCTATCATGCGGTCTCCAGCATTATTTTATTTTATTTTTTAAATTGTGATTTGGGTGAAAATTTACAGAGCAAATTCACTTTCCATACAGCAGTTCACATACTTTGTCTCATGACATTGACCACAATTTACCACAATACAACAGCTCCCCTCCCACTTCCCCCCATGAGTTACCTCTTCCCTGTGTTCATCCCTTCCTGCACTCCTGCCCCCTGAGCTGTCTCCCTGTGTGTGCATAAGCAGCCCTTCTTTCTCCCATGATTGTTCTCTCCAAAGAGTGTATCTACCTCAGGTAAATGTTCAACTCATATGCCTGTCTTTTCTTTGGCTGGAAACCACAGGTATGGGTTCAGTTCCAGACCTGAAGGCCAGCTAGGGGCCATTGTCTCAGTGGTTCCATCAGGCTCTATTGGACCAGCAAACCTGGTTCCCCTCCCCCCTTTTTTTTTCCTCCAAATGATTTTGAGTTTTGTTCCACATTGTTCTCCCTCTCCATCCAGGATCTCCTACATAGATCCCCTTCCAAGTGGATGACAGTGGTAGCCGGGCACCATCTAGTTCTTCTGGTCTCATAGTTGTATAGGCTGCAGATCAGATGGTGTACCAGTCGCTAGGACTAATTGTATCCATGAATTTTTGGTTTTCTTCATTCTTCTTTGCTCTGGACAAGGAGAGACCCATCATTGCACCTAGATGGTAGCTTGCTAGCTTTTAAGATCCCAGTTGCTACTTGCCAAAGTAGGAGGTGGAACGGTGTTTTGTGTAGTATGTTATACCAATTGAGCTTGATGTCCCCTGCGACTATGGTCCCAAGCCCGCAGGTTCAACTACTAGGTCCCTCTGGGTAGCTGGCTGTGACCAAGCAGTGACTACAACCTTGCCCCTTGTCAGCTCTACTATACACCTGGGAATTCAGATCATTCACATAAACTTATAGGAACATTGTCTGCCAATCCTATACATGTTCTTGGGTACACTCCTTGCTTCATAGACATACCTACTAGTTCAGTCTGTCCACGGATTTATCTGCCTGTATACCCATGTTTGCCTTCACTGACAATGCAGTACTGTATGCTCCAGCATTATTTCTGTCTTCAAGGCCAAATTTTTCAATTACTGGTGATTCTTCTTTGTTTCCAACTTTTGCATTCCAGTCATCAGTGATAATCAGCACATCTAGATTGAATTTGGTCCATGTCAGACTGCAGAAGTTGGTAAAAATCTTCAATTTCCTCATCTTTGGCTTTGGTGCTTGGTGCGCAAATTTGAATAATAGTAGTATTAACTGGCTTTCCTTGTAGGCATGTGGATATTATCCTATCACTGACAGCATTGTACTTCAGGATAGACCTTAAAACATTCTTTGTGACAATGAATGACACACCATTCCTCTTCAATTTGTCATTTCCAGCATAGTAGATCATATGGTTATCTGATTCCAAATGGCCCAAATCAGTCCATTTCAGGTCACTAATGCATAGGATATCAATCTTTATGCATTCCATTTCATTTTTGATAACTTCCAATTTTCCTAGATTCCTACTTTGTTCATTCCATGTTCCAATTATCAATGAAAGTTTGCAGCTATTTCTTATATTGAGTCATGCCACATCAGCAAATGGAGGTCCTGAAAGCTCTACTTTATCCATATCATTAAGGTAGGCTCTACTCTGATAAGGCAGCTCTTTCCCCATCATATTTTGAGTGCCTTCTGACCTGAGGGTCTCATCTTCTGGCACTGAATCAGACAATATTTCAGGGCTATTCATAAAATTTTCCAGTAATGTATCAGAGAGTGTTTCACTACTATTCATAAGGTTTTCACTGGCCAATTCTTTGAGAAGTGGATGGCCTCTTCCTTCTTCCGAGTCTGTCTCAGTCTGGAAGCTCCACTGAAACCGGTCCACCATGGGCATCCCTGCTGGGCAGTTTCCAGCCTCACAGCAACATGCAAGCCACCACAGTGCAACAAACCGACAGACAAGTTCATCTCCTTTAGTTGTTCCAGGCACTCCCCTAAATATTGGAGAGCCTAGAATTCAATTCTTGGCCCATTTCTCTACTTACTCCCAGGGTGATCTCATCCATTCCCATGATGTTAAATATCATCTTTGTATTGATGATTTCCAAATTTATATTTCCAGCCTGATCTGTTCCCTGAACCAGACTCATGTATACAACTATCCCCTCAACTAAAGACATCGCAAACCTAATATGTCTAAATCACCCCCATCTCCCAATCCATTCCTTCCCTAGTCAACCCCATCTCAGGAAATGGCTCCACCATTTACCTAGTTGCTTGGGCTAGTTAAACATCCTAAATTCCTCTCTTTTCCTCATATTTCACATACAAACCACCTGCAAGTTCTGCTGACTCTAACTTTAAAATATTTATCCCAACTTGATGACTTTTACCATCCACCAATACCACCTTGGTTCAAGCTATCATCTCTTCTTGGTTAGACATGTGCAATACTCTTCAAACTAATCTCTTTTCTTCCATTCTTGCTCTTCCATGGTCAATTCTCCACATATTAACTAAGAATTATCTTTGAAAAAATATGTATAGATATAGATAGATATCATTCTCCTGCTTATAGCTCTCCAGGGGCTTCCCATCACACTTGATATAAATCCAAACTCCTTACTACATTTCACTGCCAGTACATCTGACCTCGGCAGTCTCTGACCAAGTCTCCTTCCTCTCTGTGCACTTTAGCCAAAGCCTTCTTGCTGTCTTCAAACCCTAGCTCTTTCTTGCCTCAGGGTCTTTGCACTTCTGTTTCTTCTACCAGGAATCCATTTCCTACATATTTAAGAGTTACCTCACCAAAGAGAACTTCCCTGACCATCCTAGCTTAGACAGTCACTTATCCCCATGGCTCTCTGTCTCCTCATCCTATTTTATTTTTTCTCATACTTAACACTGTATTTATGATTTTCTCATATAGAACATTGTATTGTAATTTATTACCTCTACTGGAATATAAGTTCCATGAAATCAGGGACTTTTATTATATTGCTAATCATTCTTTAGCTAGAACAACAACTGCACATAGAAGGTACTCAGTAAATATATCTTGAATAGCTATTTGAATTAAATGGAAAGATTTTCCCTGTCATGTTGTTCTGCATTGTTTATTTATGAACCTGTGACGGAGGTAAGTGGTTCTGAATCTCAGCCAAATATCATCTTGTGGCAACTAACAAATACAGCCAGGAAAGGTGAAGAGTCTTGCAGCCTAGTCATCTGAGTGCTGAATGAAATACCTGAGGATGCTTCTCCTGAAAAAAAGATGATTTAGGGAGAACAGACTAATTCTCTTTAAGTATTCAGAAATATGTGAAAGAGGGATTAGAGTCAATCATTATTGCTCTAAAGCTCTGGCCTCCAAATTTTAAAAACTGTTCATCTGTATCAGTAAATAAATAATTTCAGTACCTTAAAGCAAATGCATATTTATTTATGAATTATTTTCATATCAATCACTAGCAAAGCTGGATTTCTTTTTTGTTTTTAATATAGAAAATAAATAGCTCTAGTGCTTTTTTTCCATACTCTGGGTGTTATGGATTTAATTGTGTCCCACAAAAATGTGTGTTTAAATTGTAGTGCTTAGGGCATTTGACTGCTAAGCAGAAGGTTGGCTGTTCAAACCCACCAGCCACTCCATGGAAGGAAGACTGGGCAATCTACTTCAGTAAAGATTTACTGCCTTGGAAACCCAGTGGGGGTTGCTGTGAGTTGGAATAGACTTGAAGGAAGTGGTT
>NW_006921652.1:9595164-9604914 GCF_000298275.1 Orycteropus afer afer
GACTGCTAACCAGAAGGCTGGAGGTTCAAACCCACCAGCTACTCCTCCGAAGGAAGGTTGGGCAATCTACTTCTGTAGTGACACTGCCTCGGAAATCCAAGGAGGGGTTGCTATGAGTTGGATCTGACTGAGCAGTGAGTTTGGTTTTTTGGTTTGGTTATACCTGTGGATGTCATCCCATTTGGGAATAGGATGTTCTTTGTTATGTTGATAAGGCCATATTAGTGGGGGTGTGTCTTAAACCTAATCATTTTTGAAATGTAAAAGGGACAGATTAGTAACAGAGAAGCAGTAAGCATAATTGCAGGAACAGTAGATGCCAAGAGGAGATCTCCAAGCAACACCAAGAAGAATGCTAAAGTAGCTGAGATAAGGATTTTCCCCCAGAGCCACAGAAACAACCTTCCCCTAGAGCTGGTACCTCGAATTTGGACTTCTAGCCTCCTAAAAGGAGCTCTGGTGGCATAGTGCCTAAGGCATTTGACTGTAACTAGAAGTCTGGTGGTTCAAACTCACCAGCCACTCCTCAGAAGGAAGACTGGGCAAACTACTTCCATAGAGATACCTCCTAAGAAACCCAAGGAGGGATTGCTATGAGTGTCAATGGACTTGATGGCATCAATGGTTTGGGGTTTGGTTTGGTTAGCCTCCTAAACTATGAGAAAATGAATTTATGCTCTTTATGTGGTATTTCTGTCACAGCAGCACTAGCTAACTAAGACACTGGAGGATATTCAAAGGAGACCATGCTTTAGGGGTTACAAATAGTACTAGTGGAAAGAGATTTAGAAAGGCTGATTCTGGCTGTACTGAATTCATGAAGCTCTAAGTGCCTGTCATGTTCACAAATCTTTTCTAGGGAACAGCCAAGGTATTAGTTTTTCACAAAGCAGTTATGGCTAGGGTTGTGTGACCTCAGCTACCTGATTAGACCAAGGTTGATACCTAAACCAAAAGCAAGAATGGCTATATAGACTGGACATAAAAGAAACCGTTGTGCATAAGGTGGTGTGTTAGTTTGGATCCTTCAGGCATCAGATACCAAAACCAAACCAAACTCACTGCCATTGAGTCAGATCTGACTCACAGTGACCCCTCCTTTGGTTTCTGAGGAGGTATCTCTGTGAAAGTAGCTTGCCCAGTCTTTCTTCTGAGGAGTGGCTGGTGAGTTTGAACCACCAGCCTTCTGGTTAGCAGTCAAATGCCTTAGGAACTCACAAAAAAACTCACTGCCATTGAGTCGGATCTGACTCATAGCGACCCCTCCTTGGGTTTCCAAGGCAGTATCTTTATAGAAGTAGATTGCCCAATCTTCCTTCCTTAGGCATGATGCCACCAGGAATCAGATGGGAAGATGGAATTAGAAGTACAACAAATATATTGAGGAAATACTTGAGAAGGATAAAGGGGATAGAATGCAGGAGTAGGTGGGACGATCCTGCTGATGACACCAATGAAAGGAGATAAGGAAAGAGGGATTGGGTAGGAAGAACTTCAAACTGCAGATCTCAGAAAATCTTGGTCAGATAGATGGAGAGTCTTCAGACATAAGTTGTCTGCTGGAAGACTCCTGTGCCTGCCCAAAATGGCTCAATTCTACTACTCACTTTCATGCTCATTCATTGATAGGGAGTAGTCAGATAGAGATCTGAGTAGTCGAGATAGAGCATCTCCATGGTGGCCTTAGGTGGCCTAACAAAATGCTGGCCAGATAGAGGACTCTGAATTGGATGATGACAAATTGACCTGATGATATTTTCTTTCTTGGGAGAGTAAATGTCTTCTTCTGAGGGTAGACAACTCATGGAGTCTTTAGAACTGCTTATTGGACCCAAATGACCATGGAAACTTATTTCAGTTCCCCATGAGGGACTCCTGCAATCCAAGCCAGAGTCCTGCCCTGGAAGTTATGCCTCCTTCCTTCCACATGTGGCCTTACACTACATCTCCTTCTCTAGGGTCACCCATGCACATATCTCCTCCACACCCAAAAGAGCCTCCGTGAAACACTGTTTAATAAAAGGAGGAACTTTCTAAAGGTAGCAGCCATCCAGCAGTGGAATATGCTGGCCTCTCAGGAAGTGTGTAATGTCTTTTCACTGGGCCTATGAGGAATCTAAGGAACTCTGGTAGTGTAGTGCCTAAGGCACTTGACTGCTAACCAGAAGGCTGGAGGTTCAAATCCACCAGCCACTCCTTGGAAGGAAGGTTGGGTAATCTACTTCTGTAGTGATACTGCCTCAGCAACCTAAGGAGGAGTCGCTATGAGTTGGGTCCTACTCGACAGCACATAACAACAACAACATGAGGAATCTATGTTTTCCTCATAGATTCTGGCATTTACTGGAAATTTCAGTGTTTCTCAAAGAGTGTGCATCTCCATCAGACTCAACTGTGTGAGTATGGTGGTATATGTATATGACTTGCAAAAATGTAAATCTCTGGGTCTAACCCAGATCTTCGGGAGGGATCCAGGAATCTGCTAACTTAAGTTGGAGTCTGGCTGGATGAAACACATTATAAAGTCTCAGTCCACTTTAAGAGCCTACAATTCTGCTTCTAACCTTGTTTCTCAACTGGTACTAGTTGGAAGACCTTGTGACCTTGAAAACTATAAGTTACTATAAAACAAAGTTACTATATAAGAGTCTCTCCTAGATCTGGAATCCTATGAGTCTGTGTTCTACCCTGTCTCCCTTTATTTGAAGCTTTGTATGTAGCTAGATGCAAGTGGGAATGTTAAAAAAAAAGAAAGAAAGAAAGAAAAGAAAAGCAGTTTGTTGCAGTTAAATGAAATAATATGTGCTCAATGAATTTGTGTTGATTGGTAACTTAGCTTAGGGTTAGTCAAAGGAGATCATTCAAATAAGCAGAAAAGCCACATCTTAAAAGCCATGAGCTTCTCAAACCTTGGCTCACTTCAGAGCTAAACATGAAAGCTGTTATTTAAGTTGTGCTTCTGAAATGGGTTGGAGGGAGGAGACAGTGACTTACAAATCACAGGGCTGCTGCTGGCCAATAAACCCTTTGCTAGTGATGCTTGTTTCCTGAAAGAAGTTTTCCTTGTGTGGCTTTATCAAAGGCCATGAGCTGCAGCTGGACACACAGAGCTGCCCCTGTGTGGGCACAGAGACCCTCTGTCAGGCTGCCCCTTGGAGGAGCCACAGGGCTGGTTGTCCATCCCCTCTGGAGGCAGGGGGATGGAAGAGGAGAATAATGTACATGAGGTTTTTCCAGATCCCAGAGGTAGCAGGCAAGATATGCAATATTCACTGTCACACCTAGAGATCCAAAAATCCCAGGCTTTGGCTGTAGTGCCTCCATCTTCTTTGTTTTTGAGTGGATAGTTAGAAAAGAGGAGAGCTGCATTTCTGAATCAAGAGCACTGTGTTGCTGGGAATCTGATAGAAGCTCCTGTCACTGTGGGATCTACATAGCTCCTATTAGCTAAACCAAAACCAAACCAAGCCAACAAGATTTTCAGTGGCCGATTTTTTGGAAGTAGATCACCAGGTTTTTCTAAGGTACCTCTGGGTGGACCCTTTGGTTAGCAGCTGTGTTTCATGGTTTATTCCATGGAGGGACTCCCTATTAGCTAAAGGCAGCTGTTATTGAAGTTAGATTGCCTGAATGGGAACCTGGGTTCTTTCATCAGAGTCCTCTTCGCCCCTTTTTCTGGGGGATCTGTCCTCAAGAATATCTACAAGAATTGTTTCTGCTGATGGTCACCCCTGTGCTTGCAGCCTTGGAGAGGAACCCAATGCAGTGATTCAGTGATCTTGCTCTTGGTCCGCAGGCTCTGGTCGAACACAGCCTTTTCCAACCTCAGCAGTCGTCAAATGCCTCCTCAACTTGATCCCCTTTCTTATTCTTTCTTGAGATTCTTGTCTGTAGAGATAAGCCCCTGAGAATCACCAGAGAGCTGAGGACTGGATAACATATCATGTCTTTTTTCAAACATATTTCCCCAGGGAGGAGAATTTGCCTTAATTAAGCACTCAAGTGTAAGGGTAGGTGATTTTTGTGTTCATACTCTCTAAAGTGGGGGTAGGTGTGAGATCTCCAAGGATGATCCATGGTGGAACAGGGAAGAACACACCAGGACTTCTTATATGTATATATTTTTTAATCCAAGAAATAAAGAATAAATTATATTCATTAGTATTTAATAGATACTAGGAGTCTATGGGGAGTTCTGCTAGCATAGTTCCCAAGGCACTTGACTACTAACCAGAAGGCTGGAGGTTCAAATCCACCAGCCACTCCTCGGAAGGAAGTTTGGGCAATCTACTTCCGTAGTGATACCACCTCGGAAACCCAAGGAGGGGTGGCTATGAGTCAGGTCCAACTCAATGGCACATAACAACAACAACAACAGGAGTCTATGAGTTGGAATCAACTCGATGGCAGTGAGTTTGTTTTGTTTGAGGAGGCTTTGGGTGGTGCAAACAGTTAAGTGCTTGGCTAGTAATTGAAGGGCTGGCAGTTTGAATCCACCCAGGGGTGCCTTGGGAGAGAGGCCTGGCAATCTATTTCTGAAAGGTCATAGCCATTGAAAACCCTGTAGAGCACAGTTTGACTCTGACACACATAGGGTTGTCATGAATTGGAATTTCTCAATGCCAACTGGCTTAAAGCACCTCCATGCCTGGTATATGCGATATCTTGAGGGTAGAAAGAGGGCTACAACTTCACAGACGGTGGGCAGTGACACTCAGACATTTATGTGTTCATTGTTAGTGTATTGAGACACACTGCAGTGAATATGAGCTATAGTAAGTGCATTTATGGATTTTAAAATTATTCTTCCAAAGTGGAGAAGTGGCTTAAAGAGATACCATGGGTTGAAAATAATATTGAAATGTAAATACAAGCAAACAGCAAGAAAGTGGTAGGGGGCCACTTCAATTCCCAGAATGAGTTGTATCAGCCATGGTATGAAGTAAAACCATGACAATCCAATCAGATGATCAGCTCTGAAAAAAGTTTGTTAAAGAAAGAAAAGAAATTGGAAGACTATTTGAAATATGAATTTTCTTCAAGATGACTCTCCTAAGTTTAAGCTCTATTCTCATCTCTTCCCTGTGACCTTATCTGTACTTTCTGGTCTCTCCAGCTTTCCCTCTATGCAAATGCTGCCCTTCTGATATCTCACAGTTGATTGATGTAAGGCGTGCAGCTCCCTAGGGTAGGTGGGTACATCTCCCTGGGGTAGATGTTCTGCTTGTAGGCCTTTCTACTGTTTGGCTGAAAGCTAATCTATGGAAGTGAGTCTAGTTTCAGGCCTGAAGGATAAACTGGGCCGTAGTCTCGGTGGTTCCACCAGTCACTATCCAACCAATAATTTTGTGTTTTTGAATTTTGTTCCACAGTTTTCCTCCCACTCTATCCAGGATCTCCAATTTTGATTCTTTCCCGAGTGGTTGACATTAGTAGCCAGACACTCTCCAGTTCTTCTGGTCTTGTGGTCGTGAAGGCTGAGGTCCTCATTAGAGACAGCGTTTTGAAAACAAATGTTTGGCAATGTCATAACGTGATTTTACAGTCAACATTGAAGTCAGTTGGTAACTTAAAAAATGTTGAGATCTGCCCTCTTAAAAAAGACAGGAGTATGGTTTTCTCACATTTTAAAATCTTTAAATGAAGAATTCCAGTGAGTTTTGAACCCACTTATTTTGGTATCAGGAATAAATAACTTTAGCAGTGCATTTCAACAAAACCCTTAATTTTGGTCTATCAATTTTAGTATCATGATTTACATCTCCTATTTAGTTAGATGTACCCACCTTTGGGTAGTATCTTTTCCAGCTATGATAGTCAATCAAACCAAGTACTGAAAATACTATATTTAGAGAAGATCTTGGAATTGCTGTATTAAAATCAGTTCAACAGGATTCTAAAATGCAATGAAATACAGCCAAGCACATTGCTCTCATTAAAAATATTAGAAAAAATTTTAAATGAGAGTAAAAAGAACTTTTATTTTATGTAGCTTAATAAATAAAAGTATTTTCAAATTTTATTTAATATTTAGCTTTTCCTCTTAAAATTATTTTTTGTACATGCCTATAATATCATATTAGAATTGTTATATGTAGTCATTATAAATAAATACACATATACTGGGGATACACGCATAAAATGTTTTTACTGACAAGGGTGCTGATAAAAAAAGTTGATGACTTCTGCTTTACAAAATATGTTTCCTATACACCTTATTATAATTCTGAAGTAAGTATTGATAAATATCCTTTTCTTTTTTTCCCAGACAGATAAAATGAGATTCACAGAGGTAAGATAACTTGTCTAAGATTTTATAAGAGGTAGAACTGGTGTTTGACCTCAAATGTGTCTAATTCCTAAACTCTCCCTACATGTTGCATTTCAAGTAGGGCTGCAGGCCTTCAGAAACCCTCCTAAAATATTCAAATCCCTCCTCAACATCTCGCTTAGTAGTAATGATCCATCCATACTTTTGAGACATCGATTCCCCTGCTCCCCTCTGCTCACCCTAAAATTGACAGTTCTGACCCTAAAACTATTTCCCTTATTCTATCATCCACAGAAAAGATGCAGACACCTTGACACAACCTCCTTGCTTTGCCTAAGAAGGTAGGTAGGCAAGGTCAGGCCATCCTTAGGCCTAAGACTGGAGGCTACCATGGATGTCCATGATAGAGAAGAGATTGGTGAGAGGTTAGAGGAAATGATAGACTATGTCCATTCCAATCTCTTCATTTTACAGATAGGGAAAGTGAAGTTCAGAGTCATTAAACAACTGAGCTGAGGTCTTATCACTGGGACAGGACACCTGCCGTCAGCCTAGTGTTATTTCTGGAAGAGGAGAGAAGTGTATGTGTGGGGGGCAAAGAATGGAAACAAGAGGAGGAGAAGAGAAGAGCAAGGTTGGAGGAGGGACATAATCAGCAGTTTGTAGACTTTGAGTTACACCCTTTGTTATGTCCTGAAACTTGAGGCTCCATAGTGATGTTGGGGGAAGGAAACTGGGTGCTGGGAATGGCACATACATTGGGCATAAGGGACTAATTTTAATACTGTTTCAGAGGCTGTTAAATCCACTTGGAGAAACCCCAGGGTTTTGGAGAACATTTAATGGAAAAGGTATGAGATGAATCAAGAAGTAGCAAGCCCAGGAAAAAGAAAAGTTTCCTTTTGTAAATCATATGAATCAATCTTGCCTTTTATTATTAGTTCCTTAAAACAAGGACAGTTTTGGCACATAGAGGTCAATCCTTTCACTCCCCTACACCAACCTGGTTTTATTTCAGCATAGGAATGTTTTCTCCAAAGGAACTTGTGTTGGAGACATTGCACAAAGTAGAGTTCCTCTAGTCCATGCAGCGCACACCTAACACCCTGCCTCCTGGGCCTCTCCTCTCCTCTTTTTTCCCATCGGTGGTAGTTAAGGTTGTGCATCAACTTGGCTGGGCCTAGTTGAGTGGCTGGGCAGCTGGATGTAGTTATTCCCCATGATGAGACTGGCAATCACCTCCATGGTGGGATCTACCACAAGCAGCTGAGTAGCTACTTTAGGGACGTGGTCTGTTTCTCATATGCAAGAAACAGCTTTGGGAATGGTCTCCAGCTTATGGCATGCTTGAACCATGCATGTAGCTGTGTCATTGTTCAGCAGCCTGCCATGCTTTGCAGACCTTGGAACTTTCAATGGACTTGAATTAATGGGTGGTTTGGTAACATCAGGACTATGCCTTTTTACTTGTCAACCTTGGGGTTGTCAGTCTCAGCAGCCAGCAACTGTCTGAGTGAAGAAAAGCCTCTAGCTTAAGTGGGCTGGGAGCTGGAGCCAGAGCTGAAGGCCAAGATTGAGCGGCTTTCACTCAGTCCCTAGAGCCTGGCACTTTGAATTCAGACTTAAAACCTCCAAGCTGTAAGAGAATGAACTCCTGTTTGTTCAAGCATCCCATTTTGTGATATATTCCTGTCAGAGCGGCAGCAAGTAACCAGAACACCATCCCCCAAACGTATACAGGAATGGTTGGTTATGAACTAAAGATATTGGTCACTGCTGTGTCTCTAAAAGTCCTGGAGCCAATTTGAGGACACCTAACTAAGAAGAGAACCTGTAAACGACAAGTGTAAACTTTGCTTATACCTTAAGCATGCCCATTCTTTTACATACATGATCCCTTTCAATTCAGTTACAAATAATTATTATTTTTATTTCGCAGCTAAGGAAACTGAGGCAAAAGTGCTTAAGTCATTTTCCAGAACATTGATTAATAAGAGGCAAAGCTTGGAGTTGGACCCACTTGATCTGATCTTTTAGGGATGAGGGAAACTTGTCAAGGAGTGATTAGTTTCATATTGATACAATCTCCCTTAGAGGACTAAGCTAAGTAAGAACTGAGGAAAGCCTGAGAGAGGTGGAAAGGCCAGCTCTGCCTGGGAGAGTCAAGGATTCACAGAAGGGAAAACATTTTGCATGACTCTAAAACAAGTTCCTAAATTAGATAGTCTACCAGAATTACCAAAAAGTCTTAAAGTTTAATTGGCACAACATGGTATACAAAAATACTGTTCTATATCTTACTTCAGTGAGTAGTGACTGGGGTTTTAAAAGCTTGTGAGTGGCCATCTAAGTGGTAACTATTGGTCTCTCCTCATCCAGAAAGTGAAGAAGAAGAGTGAAGGAAAGAAGCATGAAGAAAATCAAAGACACATGGGAACAGTTAGTCCAAAGAACTAATGGACTATTAGAACTTCAATCTATGTGACCCAGAGACCAGAAGAACTAGATGATGCCTGGCTACCAATGCCAACCATTCAGAAAGGGATCAAAATGGGAGATCCTAAATAGAGTAAGGGAGCTTTGGTGCCATAGTGCCTAAAGCATTGGACTGCTAACCAGAAGGATGGCGGTTCAAAGCCACAAGTCACTCCTCGGAAGGAAGGTTGGGCAATCTACTTCCATAGCGATACCGCCTCAGAAACCCAAGGAGCGGTCAGTATGAGTTGGGATCGACTCGACAGCAGTGAGGTTTTTTTTTTTTTTTTTTGAGTTTAGATAGAGTGGGAGAAAAATGTGGAACAAAACTCAGATCATAAAAAAGAGCAAACTTACTGGTTGGATAGAGACTGATGAAACCCTCGAGACTATGGCCCCGAGTCACCCTTCGGGCCTGGAATTGATCTTATTCCCATGGTTTAACTCTCAGCCAAACAATAGACAGGTCTACAAACTGAAGAATTATACCAGGGAGGTGCACTCCTTAGAACAATCAAGCACTGGAGATCAGAAGGGCAGCATTTGCACAGGGAGAAATGCAGAGAGGCAGGAATGCATAGGCAAGTAGGACACAGGGAAAGAGTAACCACAGGAAGGAAGTGGGAGGTGAGAGCTTACACTGTGGGGAATGTAACCAGTATCACAAAACAAAATGTGGGTATCAACTTTTGAATGTAAAGTGAATCTGCTTTATAAAATTTCACTGAATCCACAATAAAAAGAGAGCAAGAGAGGAAAAAAAAGTGCCTTATAAAAACTCAAACGTCTGGTTCCTGATCTCTTCCCCAGACTTACCAAATCAAAATTTCAGTGGTAAAAACTGAGAATCTCTCTGTATTTTCCCCAACAACTTTACCGAAGCTAGATGGCTATTCTTTTTTTTTTTAAATTTTTATTTATTTATTTATTTTATTAGGATTTGGGTGAAGATTTACAGAGTAAATTCACTTTTCATACAGCAGTTCACATATACTTTGTCTCAT
>NW_006921652.1:9605129-9606646 GCF_000298275.1 Orycteropus afer afer
CTGTACTTTGTTTGGCTGGAAACCACAGTTGTGGGTTCAATTCCAGACCTGAAGGGCAGCTAGGGGCCATAGTCTCAGTGGTTACACCATAGATGGCTATTCTTGAAGGGCTGGAGCTGTGACCAGCTCCCAGGGCTCCCCAGTAGCACACAGCTCCTCTGTTTTTGGGGGCTGGGTTTGAGGCCTCCGGAATGGAAGGCCAGGGTCCCACCTGCTATTCCGGGTGCCTAGCTAGTCCAGAGACCAGGGTCCCCTCATCAGGGCAAGAGACTCTCCATGATGCGATGTGGGCTGCTTGGACTTGTTTGCTGCCACCTGCGTGGGGACTGAGCTTATAGAAACCATTTTTTTTTTTTTTTTTTGTGAAACCACACAACAGGGAGCCTGCTTTGGCCCCAGGCTTCTGTTTCATAACCCTTTTTTATTGGAGCAGAAAGAAGCAGCACATTATTGTTCTTCTGCTCCATGTTTTCTCATGGACCAGGAGAGCAACAAGCACTTTGTGCAAATAGAAAAGCCTGCTTTGTTGTCTGAGGACGGAGGGGTGAGGTTTAAGGAGAAGGCCCTTTCACAGATCATAAAAGAGACATAAACAAAGCAGACTTGCTGTGGATGGCAAGAGGGCCTGGGCATGGGTGGAGAGAGAGGATTTGCACCTATTCACTAGCTTCAGCAAGGCTTTACATGTTTCAGCAGTGAAAGTGACCTTGGCAGGCCTACTAGGTCAAGGTCTTGACAGGATCTCAGAGCTGTAATCACTAAAAGGATCATTTGTATGATTTTTAGACAAGCCACATTTTATGTAATTAGGATGTTTCTGAAAAGTAGAGTGTTGATCACATTTTTGAGGGCCTCTTGCTGATTTAAGAAACCTTAGTACTAATAATATCACAATTAGTATTGTGTATTCTGCTATGCCGTCTGCTCTTCCCTGTGACCTCCGAGGAGATGAAGTGGTGGTGGTGGTTATCACAGACAAGGCAACCAAGGCTCAGGGAGCCTGCCTTCCCTTTCCTGAGGCCCCATGACACAGCCTGGGTTCAATTCCTGATGCTTCTGGTCTTTGTAGTTTACTCCAGGCACTTAACAACAACAACCAGGGATGTGAAAAAATCGTTTGGCCATGGGCTTCACAAATCTGAAGTTCTGCACATTGGATTTTCTTCAAGCAGAGCACAGAAATGGATTCTTATCAGTTGCCACAACCTGATAAAGTCTGTATACAACTTTAAGGAGCATTTCTCTCTAATATAATTAAATTAATTTCAATAATACAGAAGTAAATAAATAAGTTGAAATTTTCCAATTTTCCCTTAAGCTACTCTTCTCTCTGTTGTTGATGTTGTTATGTACCGTCGAGTCGGACCCAACTCATAGTGACCCCTCCTTGGGTTTCCAAGGCAGTATCACTATGGAGGGAGCTCTGGTAGCGTAACGCCTAAGGCACTTGACTGCTAACCAGAAGGCTGGCAGTTCAAACCCACCAGCCACTCCTTGGAAGGAAGATGGGGCAATCT
>NW_006921652.1:9607124-9610624 GCF_000298275.1 Orycteropus afer afer
GATTAAGTGGTACAGTTTTCTCCTTCCATTCGGGAGACCCCAGTTCGATTTCTGGTCAATGCACCCCATGCACAGCCATGACTTGTCTGGTGTCCAGCAACATCACCACAAATGGAGACAAGATTGAAGTTTTCAGGGATTTCATTTTCCTTGGATCCACAATCAACACCCATGGAAGCAGCAGACAAGAAATCATATTGCGCTGGGCAAATCTGCTGCAAAAGACCTCTTTCAATTGTTAAGAAGCAAAGATGTCACTTTGAAGACTAAGGTGAGCCTAACCCAAGCCACTGTATTTTCAATTCCCTTATGGGCATGTGAAAGCTGGACAATAAATAAGGAAGACTGAAAAAGAGTTGATGCAGGTGGGATGACTATTTCCTGGCTTGCAGTCCTAGGATCACAGTAGGTGCCTTTCATTTCCCCGATTTTCCCCAGATCAAGCCTACAGACTGGGATGTTTTACTGAATACCAAATCTGTGATCTGGCCTGATGGAGAAGTATGGGATCAGGAGCTCAAACATGGGCCAGAGAGCTCGTCTTCCACTCGTACGTATGCTGGGGATGTGCCGAGCACATTGACAAATCATTAGCATCCAAACTGGAAAAGCAGCTTGCCCATCATCTGGGTCAGAAGTCAGGCAGGTGATGTAAATGAAGGGCACAAGCCTGGTGCTTGCTAATTAAACATGTTGAGTATTCTTTACTTCATGAAGAAATGTTGTTGCTGTTGCTGTTTTGTGCTGTCGAGTCAATTCCAATGCACAGTGACCCTATAGGAGCAGAGTCCCATAGGGTTTCCTAGGCTGTAATCTTTACAGGAGCAGAATGCTGCTTTACAGTCGTGATGTGGGTGGTGGATTTTTAAAAATATATATCCCCATTCTTGCTGAGCATGTGCAGGTTATGGGGACACTCATTTGGGAAGTAGAAACTGGAGGCAGAGGTATTTGGGGTTAGGAGTATGGAGTGGGTGAGGGAAAATGCAGGGAGAAGGAGGTGGGAACTTTTGATGGGTGGGTGGTGAATTCTGGTCTAGGTGACCGACACGGTAATGAGATTAATAAGTACACATTGTAGAAAATGCAGAAAAGCACTATGAAGAAAATGAAATTCACTCACAGTTCTGCTATATCTAGGAAGCACTAATTCTTAATCTCTTTCCTGACCTTAAATTATGAGCATTTTACCCTCATCATTGAAAGCTCTCTGAACACTTACTTCTGAATGGTGATATCTAAGTCCAGTACCATGACAGTTAGGATATTCTCTTCTGTCAGAATAAAACTTCCCAAATTTTGGCTAGCAGCTCTGTTTGCTGTGTTGTGTCTGTTAGGTGGAAATGTCACCTGTCATGCTTTAGCAGCAGAATGTCTACATTCCATGCTCAGGAGAGAAGGGAAAGGATAAAGCCCAGACAGAAATCTAGAGAGAAGAACAAGGCTAAACCAGTTATTACAGATTTTCAGTGGAATTAAAATCAAACTTTGGTTTGGTTACCCTGGACATGTCATTAGGAAAGACCAACCATTAAAAAAGGATGTCCTGCTTGGTAAAGTCAAGGATCAAGGAAAACTTCCATGAGATGAATTGTTCTGATTACTTGGTGCCGCTCTGATAAGAAATATACCACAAATGGGATGGCCTTAACAAATAGGAGTTTATTCTTACAATTTGGAGGCTTTAAGTCCAAGTTCAAAGTGCCAAGCTCTAGGAGCTGGGTGAAAGCCCCTCAACCTTGGGGACCAGCTCTGCCTCCTGCTCCCGGCCCACTGGAGCTAGAGACATTTCTTCACTCAGACAGCTGCTGGCTGCTGAGGCTGAGAAGCCCCAAGGTTGACAAGAAAAAGGCATAGTCCTGATGTTACCAAATCACATGGCAGGTCATTAACTTAAGTCCATTGTAAGTCCCAAGGTCGGCAGAGCATAGCAGGCTGCTGAACAACGATAGACTACATGCAGGGTTCAAGCATGCAATAGGCTAGAGACCATTCCCAAGGCTTCTTCTTTTATACAGGAAGCAGACTACATCTCAAAGGCAGCTACTCAGCTGCTTGTGGTAGATCCCACCATGGAGTCGATTGCCAGTCTCATCATGGGGAATAATTACCACCAGCTGCCCAGCCACTCAACCAGGCCCAGCCAAGTTGACACACAAACATAACCACCACGTGAACTGACACAATAGCCACAATAATGGACTCTAGTATATAGATTGTGAAGATAGCATAGGTCTGGCCATCCTGTTGTACATAAGGTTGCCGTGACTCAAAACTCAATAGTTGGCAACTAACAACAATGCCAAACTTACTCCATGCCCTAAGTGTTATTCTTTTTAGGAAAGTTCAATTACATAAGTGTTGTGTCCTTCCTAGGTATAAGCCATGCCTGCTCGTGGGCTTCTTAGGGACACTCTGGGAGTGGGTAGGATGTGTTTGTATTCACCTCCCGCTAACGTCATTCTCAGGTAGTATGGCTAAGAGTGGAAAAAAGGGTTAAGGCAAATCCCAGTGCTGGAAGGAAGACCCTAAGTGCTAACTGAGCAATAATTTCAAAAGGTAGTTAGTTAGTTAGCGCTCCTAAAGTTCTCTAGCTTCCTTCTCCAGGGCAGGTGCCCCAGGGGCCAGGTGGAAAGGGTGTGAGTGAGGAAGGCCTGCCCAGTTCTCTCAGGAATGAGGCTGTCCTGACTCTCGTCTTCTGATTCTCATCTTTGTGTCTGTCACTGCTTACTGCTCCCTGGTTTGGGGGTGGGGGGCCTGGCAGACACACTGTACCTGCTTTGTGACTACACTCATCTGCCTGAGGGCATGTTCTTTGTGCTTTGTGGAATGACTGCTGAATCGCTGGGCACAGATCTGAATGCATTTCCCAGGCAGCTGGCACGATGAAAACTGGCTGGCCCAGCTCCCCTGAGAACTCTTGGCTTCCCTTACCTCAACTGTATTTCTTTAACAGACACTTGACATGATAGTGGGAACCAGTTTCAAAGATCATTCACAACACACCTGTGTTGAGATTGCACTTTGTATATAGGTAACAGGATTCCCAAGGATCAATCAGGGCAAAACCAACAAAACAAACAGATTTATAACACAGATTGTTTGTATTGCTAGTAATAATTAATACAGTAGAATATATTGAGCATTTGCTATGTGCTAGTGTGGACTAAGAGCATTTAACCCTCATGAAATCTCCCTGAGTTAGGTATAATTATTATTCTCTGTTCCCTAATGAGGAAACTGAAGCCCAGAGAAGTTAAGTAACCTGCCCAGGGTTCATAGGGATGGAGCTGGGACTCACTCACAAGCCTGTGCTCTTGACCATGAAAACATGTTCATAGGAACTAACTGTAAAATAAAAAAATATATATTGGACCAATTTTTAAGCATATTCCTTCAAGTAACAGTTATATTTTTAAATGTTATTTTTTCATTATAAATATTAATACAGAAAATGATACAGAAAAAGATATTTATAATTCATCATCTAGAAAGTTATT
>NW_006921652.1:9611109-9617252 GCF_000298275.1 Orycteropus afer afer
CTATGGAAGTAGATTGCCCAACCTTCCTTCCAAGGAGTGGCTGGTGGGTTTGAACCACCAGCCTTTTGGTTAGCAGTCAAGTGCCTTAGGCACTACAGATTTCCTAAACCAATAAAACCCCAAACCCATTGCTATCGAGTGATTCCAACCCCATGTGTTATAGTGTAGAACCACTCCATAGGGTTGCTTGGCTATAATCTTTAAGGAAGCAGTTCACTAGGCCTTTCTTCCATGACGACTTCCTAAGCATACATTAAATCATGATATTTCCTTTTCTTTTCCTATATACGTATTTCTAATTTCTGTTTCATGTCCATTGTACTGGCCAGATCTTTCAAAATAGTGCTAAGTAGCTATAGCAATGGTGAAAAGTTCATGATTTTATAATGCATAAAGTAGTGTTTCACTGTTGAGTCACAAGTGATGACTATTGGTTTGAAAGAGATAATCGTATTGAGAAAGTAGCCTCTGTTCCTACTGATTTTATATTTTGCATTGGAAATGCAGTTTGGATTTTATCAAAAGCATTTAGGAAAATATTGACTCAATCACAGGGTTATTCCCATTTACTTATATAAAGTGTTTTTAGCTTCCCATCATCCTTTTAAATGGATCTCTCATGGCACAATGGGTAAGGCATTTGGCTGCTAACCAGAAGGTTTGATGTTCAAACCCACCAGCTGTTTCATGGGAGGAAGATGAGGCAATCCACTTTCCTAAAGATTTACAGCCTTGGAAACCCTATGGAGGTTGCAAAGAGTTGGAATTGACTTGACAGCAGTGGGTTTTGGTTTGGCATTCTTAATGATGGAATAAGCTCTAGTGGTTGTCAGTTTTTATAACATACATCAGATTGAAAATCTAAAATTCATTTAAGATATGAAAATTTCTACCTATAAATGAGATTGAGCTATAGTTCTCTTTCTCTCTCTCTCTGTGTTGCATGGTATTTGGACGCTTAGTTATATTTGCTTCAAATTTGAAATAAGTAGCTTCCTGGGTTGTAATACAATTTCCAATTCATTAGGGGAGGAGGGGAAGACTTCCCTAAGCAAGACAGAAAACCCAGAACTAATGAAGAAAAAGAGACAAAATTGACTACATACAAAACTCTTTTTTAACATCATAAAATATAGAATAAATGAAATCAAAAGACAACAAAGATTGGGAAAATATTTGTAGTATAAAATGGTTATCATCACACAAGAAGATTCTACAAATTATAAAGAAAAGAAAGACATACCTATTAAAAATGAATAAGGAATATGAATAGCAATTCAAAAAGAGGAAATTCAAATGGCCAGTTATCATATGAAAAGATGCTTAGTCTCATTCATTGTCAGGGAAATGCAAATTAAGACATCATTGACATAATTTTTCACATCAGACCAGTAAAAATGAAAACCGTTTATTATATCAGCATAACAAGGATGTAGATAGAACATGGCTACTCTGAATCATTGCTGGTGGAAGTATAAATTGCTACATTTGGAACTGTTCTGGCAATGTCTATTAAAATAAAAAATAATACACTATGACATTCTTAGTTCCCTATCTAATATCCACAGCTTTCTTCTTCCTTACTAATAAATAATAATAATAATAATAACAAAAACCCACTGCCCTTGAGTCAATTCTGACTCATAGTGACCCCTCCTTGGGTTTCCGAAGCGATTTGCAACTAGCAGTGGTCATGTAATCCAGTTCTGGCCAACAAATATAAGCAAAGGACTGCTGTGGAGTTCTGAGAAAACCTTTGCTTTGCTAATGCCAGGTGCAATGTGTCTGTTGCTACCCTTTCCCCTTGACCTGGAATATGAACATAATTTATGCCTGGAGTTGTGACAGCCATCTTGTAATCACAAAGAGACAACATGAGAGCAAAAAGCCAATGTGCTAAGGATAGCAGAGCAGAAAAACATGTAAGAGTTTAGTCTCCTAAACCAATACCAGGTACTACTTATGTCCAGACTCTTGTTATGTGAAAAAATATCCTTATTTGTTTAAGCCTCTGTTAATAGGGTTTTCTGTTACTTGTATCTAAATATATTTCTACCCTTTGACATCATCCCCCACCTCCAAAACAAAAACCAAAACCCAGTGCCGTTGAGTTGATTCTGACCCATGGAAACTCCATGTGTTACACAGTAGAACTGATCCATAGGGTGTTTTTTTTTTTAGGTTTCAATTGTTACGGAAGCAGATTGTCAGATATTTCTTCCATGATGCTGCTGGGTATGAACCACCAGCTTTTGAGTTAATAAAAAGAAAAACCAAACTCACTGCCGTTGAGTCTGATCCAACTCATAGCAACCCCTCCTTGGGTTTCCAAGGCAGTATCTCTATGGAAGTAGATTGCCCAACCTTCCTTCCAAGGAATGGCTGGTGGGTTTGAACTGCCAGCCTTCTGGTTAGCAGTCAAATACCTTAGGCACTATGCAGTCAAGAGCAAATTATTGGCATCACCCAGGGATTTTTTGGGCCATTCAGGGACCCTTTGACTCAACCGCTCCTATCTGTGACACTATCCTAAAGAAATGGAAAGCTCAGTATGTAGAGATTTATGTACAATTCATGTATAACATTGTTTTTTGAAGCAAAAAACTGAAAACAAATAGAATGTCCATCAATAGCCATATGGCTAAATAAAATGTGTATAATTATCCAATAAAATGGTATATAGTTATTAATAAGAACGATTTAGATTAACATATTATTGACCTAGAGGCATGTGCATGATGTATTATGATATAAAAAAGAGCAATTTGAATAACACTTATAGTACAATTCCTTATCTGTGAAAATATTCTCTATACAAGTATATATGTTTGTGCATGTCTACACAATTGTAGAAAAAGCATTAAAAAACAAATCATAAATTGAAATGCCTAAAGGGAAGGAAGATGGGGCAATCTACTGCAGTAGTGATACTGCCTCAGAAACCCAAGGAAGGGTCTCTATGAGTCGGGTCCGACTCAATGGCACATAACAACAACAACAACAACAAAGGGCTCAGGAAAGTAACGTAATTGAGTGAAATAACCCTGATAGAAAAAAAAAATTGCCTTAGGTATCATCAAATTTACTTTTATTGAACTATGAAGAGAAGCATCTAATGTGATATAAATATTGATAGATAAATGCTTCACCTTCTACTCAGCCTGCCAGAATCTACTAAGTTTTTGTCTTTCTCTCCCAGTACTTTCCTAGTCTCCACCCCCTAATTTCCACTTAGACTCTTTGTGTTCTTTCCCACTCTTCAGGTCCCCCTGCCCCCCAAACCCCCAGTTTCCATTGAAGCTCTTTGTTCCTTTTCCCATGCTCCCCAAACTCCCAGCTTCCAATGAAGTCCTTTGTTCCCTTTTTCCCCACCATGAGGCAGCCCCCTCTCCCAGTTTCTGCTTGGATCCTTTGTCTCCATCCTGGGCTTGTCTTATCCCTGCCCTCTTTTGGGTTTAGTTCCTCTTCAACAGTTAGGATTGGTTCTTTTGAAATAGGCAAACGACCGCCTGCATCAAAACACTACTTAAGCACCCTTCAGAGACTGGATGAGGCTGATGCTACTGTAAGCAGCCTCAGCCCATCTGCTTGGTGGATGTTTCAATAAAAGTTATTTTTCTACCAATTCCCCCTGGTCTTGTTCTCAGTATTTTGACACCTAACAAATACATATAATATTGTCAACCATGTTTAAATATGGAATTGACTAGAAGAAAAATTTTACAATTATGTTTTTTCATAGTTTCTTCTTTCTTCATAGCTCATTATTAATTTCACCACACCCCTCCCCCTACAGCAAGAATTCAAAGACAAGTCTCATTTTTCTTTTATTGATGTAAAGGCAGAGTTCAACCTTGAATCCTTTACCTAGAGGTGAAATTTAGTTTTAGGAATGAAAAAACATCTCTTTTTTAAATGTTGTGTTTCTAAATAGAAACATAATGTTTGCACAACATACTTATTAGAATTGGCATACCCATTACAGGAACACTTAGAGAATTCTGGCACACTAGAACTTTTTATTTTTTAGTACTGGATTTTAAAAACTTCTTTTTGCAATTCTTCACCATCAATATGCACTTAAAAAGAGTACTGAGCAATGTTAGTTCATTTTCATATGTTTAATAATAAACCAAAAATACAAACTCACTGCTGTCAAGTGAGATCCGACTCATAACAACCCCTCCTTGGGTTTCCGAGGTGATATCACTATGAAAGTAGATTGCTCACTCTTCCTTCCGAATAGGGGACCATTTGTGGAATCCAGTATTTATCTTCTCAGTTTGACAAAGAACTTCAGATCATAATTTTTCTACTAGAATATTGAGCCAGATTATTTCTTGCCAAATAAATTTTCCAAAGACAAAATTTCTCTACAAAGAACCTGTCAAATCATATGATTCAGGAACTACTTGTGACTGCTCTTCAAAGATATTTTGAAGGTGTTGTCTTTTTTAAACTTTAATTAATTTAATTATTATTTAATTATTAATTTCACACACTCACTGCTGTGGAGTTGGACTCGACTCATGGCGACCTCTCCTTGGGTTTCCGAGGTGGTATCACTATGGAAGTAGATTGCCCCATCTTCCTTTCGAGGAGTGGCTGGTGGATTTGAACCACCAACCTTCTGGTTAGCAGTCAAATGCCTTAGGCACTACACCACCAGAGCTCCCAATTATTAATTTAATAATTAAATATGATTTAATTATTTTACACAGCAAAAGATACACCATTTCAACAATTTCTACATATACAATTCAGTGACATTGATTACGTTCTTCAAGTTGTGTAAAAACTCTTGTTCTCCTTTTCCAAATTATTCCGCCACCATTAACATAAACTCACCGCCTCCAAAGCTTCTTATCTGATCTTTCAAGATGCCATTGTATATTGATCCCACATAGATAATTCTTTAAAAGAGTTCAATGCTCAAGGCAGATATACTTTACTAATTAAGTGAAACTATTGTTTAGTTCAAAGAAGACTTCAGGGGATAGTTTTGGTTTGAGGTTTAAGGTTTAAAGATATCTCAGGGTCATAGTTTCAGGGGTTCATCCAGCCTCCATGGCTCCAGGAGGTGTTGTCTTAACAAAGAAAAAGACCAAGAATTAATCTAAGCATAGTGCCTAAGGCACTTTACTGCTAACCAGAAGGCTGGTGGTTCAAATCCACCAACCACTCCTCGGAAGGAAGATGGGGCAATCTACTTCCGTAGTGATACTGCCTCGAAAACCCAAGGAGGGGAAATCCAAGGAGGGGTCGCTATGAGTCGGAGCCGACTCAACCGCACATAACGACAAGCTAAAGTGGGGACTTTTACTTGGATTACAGGAACAATTCCATCCCCCCCTCCCCAGTTCAAAAAAATCTCTTTTGCATTATCTTCAGTCACAACCTCTCAGTTCATCGTGTATTGAACAGCCTGGGTCAAGCCAGGGATGGGAACATAGTTCACTGTGTTAATTACTACATACATTATGTGTTCTCTTTTTAATGTTATGGCAACAAAGAGATTCTTGGCGAATGACACAATCAATTTCAATTCCATGTCCTTGCTGAATGATGCCACCTTGGAATTAAGTTTCATAACAAGTCCCATGCTAATAGCAACATCACAGTGTCATTATGCTGACTAATTTTGACCTGTCTGGATTAAATTTTCAAGAACGTTCTCAATGCAAATAATTTGTTCCCTGATAATATGTTTGACATGAGCACCATGTCCAAAATATCTTTGCTCATATTAAAAAAAAGAAAGAGGAAAAAGAAAAAAGACAAATCAATAACACATTGGATTCAATAAGTATAATTAGCTGTATATTATTTATAGCTATGCTCTCCTCAGTTATAAGAAAGAAAAAGAGTACCACAAATTCTCTAATTGTTGCCACCTAACTTGTCCTGTATGTTCTGAACCCTATACAAGCAGCCCCTGGATTACAAACAACTTCCATTCCTAAATCTCTTTCAGTCAAATTTGTTTCTAAGAGCAGTCAGGAATGGTTTGTATCTAACGCCAGTCAGTCAAATGCTTGTCTTAATACATATGTAGCATATAGTGTACTTTTCTATGCACAAAAAACATTAAAGAAACACTTCCAGAGACACTGAACCATCTTTAACATAATCATCATCATCAT
>NW_006921652.1:9617717-9619608 GCF_000298275.1 Orycteropus afer afer
GGCTGGTGGGTTTGAACCTCCAGCCTTCTGGATAGCAGTCAAGTGCGTTAGGCACTACACCACTAGAGCTCCTATTTAGTATTTAGGTGTTTGTTAGGTGCTGTCGAGTTGGCTCCAACTCATAGAGACCCTATGTTCAACAGAACAAAATACTGTCTGGTCGTGCACCATCCTCACAATCCTTGCTATACTTGAGCCCATCATTGCAGCCACTTTGTCAATCCATATTGTTGAAGGTCTTACCCTTTTTCACTGACCCTCCACTTTATCAAGCATGATATTCTTCTCCAAGGAATGGTCCCTTCTGATGACATGACCAAAGAAAAGAAAGTGAGACAAAGTCTGGCCACTCTTGCTTCCAAGGAGCATTCTGGCTGCACTTCCTCCAGGACAGATTTGTTCTTTCTTCTGGCAGTCCATGGTATTTTCAGTATTTTCTGCCAACACCACAACTCAAAGGCAATGCTCTTCCTCAGTCTTCCTTATTCATTGTCCAGCTTTCACATGCATTCGAGGCAATTAAAAATATCATGGCTTGGATCAGGCACACCTTAGTCTTCAAAGTGTCATCTTTGCTCCTTAACACTTTAAAGAGGTCATTTAAGGCAGATTTGCCCAGTGCAATACAATGTCTGATTCCTTGATTGCTCCTTCCATGGGTGTTGATTGTAAATCCAAGTAAAATGAAATCCCTGACAACTTTAATCTTTTCTCCAATTATCATGATGTTGCTTATTAGTCCAGTTGTGAGGATTTTGGTTTTCTTTATGTTGAGGTGTAATCTATAATGAAGGCTATAATCTTTGATCTTCATCAGTAAGTGCTTCAAGTTATCTATACTTTCAGGAAGCAAGGTTGTGTCATCTGCATATTGCAGTCTGTTAATTAGTCTTCCTCCAAGCCTGATGTCATTCTTTTTTGTATAGTCCACCTTCTCAGATTATTTGCTCAGCCTACAGATTGAGTAAGTATGGTGAAAGGATACAACCCTGACACACACTCTTCCTGATTTTAAACCATGCAGTATCCCCTTGTTCTGTTTATTTTTAAGTCCAGAAAGTTTTCAAGGGTGTGACCTTTCAGTAGAAGATTGCCCAGCTTGTTCCTGAGGTGCTTCTGGGTAGGTTCAAACCGCCAACCTTTCAGCTAATAGTTCCTCGTTTAACTATTTTTGTCATCCAGGGATTCCTAGCAATGTATGAGGGTTCCAATTTATCTTTACCCTTGGCAACAATTGTTATCATGTTTATTACGACCATCCTAGTGATTGGGAAGTAATATCATTGCGCTTAATTTTTAATTCTTTAATGACTAATGTTGAGCATCATTGCATGTGCTTATTGGCCATTTGTATATCTTCTTTCGAGAACTGTCCATTCCGACCCGTTGCCAATTTTTAATAGGCTATTTGTCTTTTTTGTTGACTTGTAATAAGTCTTTATATATTCTTGATAATAATCTCTTATAAAGTATGGCCTTGAGTATATCCCACCTGAATTTATAGACTATCTCAAGAACAGATTTAATGCACTAAATGTCAATGACCAAAGATCAGAAAAGTGGAATAACATCAAGGACATCATACATGAAGAAAGCAAAAGGTCATTAAAAAGACAAGAAAGAAAGAAAAGACCAAAATGGATGTCAGAAGCAACCTGAAACCTGCTATTGAATGTAGAGGAGCTAATGTGAATCAAAGAAACAATGAAATAAAAAAGCTGAAGAGAAGATTTCAAATGGTGGTTTGAGAAGACTAATAGGTTAGGAAATCCTACTTCCGTAGTGATACTGCCTCGGAAACCCAAGGAGGGGTCGCTATGAGTCGGGGCCGACTCGATGGCACATAACAACAACAACAACAATGGTTCAGAATTGATTCCATGACAGTGGA
>NW_006921652.1:9625428-9630983 GCF_000298275.1 Orycteropus afer afer
TGCTCCTTCTAAGTGAGGATGGCGAGACTTTGTCTCTTGTACTTTGGTCATGATTATTAAGAGGAACCAGTCCCTGGAGAAGGATTTCATGCTTGGAAAAGTAGATGGTTAATGAAAAAGAGGAAGACCATCAATGAGATGGACTGACACAGTGGCCGCCACAATGGGCTTAAGCATAGCAACAATTGTGAAGATGGTGCAGGACCAGGAAGTGTTTTGTTCTGTTGTACATAGCATTGCTATGATTTGGAGCTGACTCGACAGCACCTAACAACAACAACGTCTTATCAGATAAATAATTTACAAATATTTCTCCTATTCTGTGGATTGTATTTTCACTTTCTTGATGGTGTCTTTTGAAGGAAAACAGTTTTTATTTTGATGAAGCTCAAATTATCTGTATTTTCTTTTGTCACTTGTGCTTTTAGTATATATACAAGAAACCATTGCCTAAACCAAAGTCATGAAGATTTACTTCTATGTTTTCCTCTAAGTTTTATAGTTTTAGCTTTTACCCTTAGGTCTATGATCCTGCTTGACTTAGTTTTTGTGTATGATGTGAGGTAAGGATCCTACTTTTGTGGTTTGCATGTGGTTATCCAATTGTCCCAGCATCATTTGTTGAAAAGACTATTCTTTCTCCATTGAATTGACTTGCAACCTTGTTGCCAATCAGTTGACCATAGGCAAATGAGTTTATTTCAACTCTCAATTCTATTTCATAAATCTATATGCCATCCTTGTGCTAGCACCACACTGTTTTTATTGCTGTATTATTGTATAAGTTTTGAAAGTGGGAAATTTGAGGTCTCCAACTTTGTACTTTTTCAAGATTGTTTTGGTTATATTGGGTCACTTGCATTTTTATATGAATTTTAGAACCAACTTGTCAATTTTTGCAAACAAACTAGCTGGGATTTTGAGAAGAATTGCATCAAATTTGTAGAGTACTGCCATCTTAACAACATTAAGTTTTCTGATCCATGAACATGGGATATCTTTCCATTTATTTAGCTCTTCTTTAATTCCCTTCTTATTATTTTTGATACTGTCTTTGGCTGGATTCTCTAGAGGAGCAAAACCAGTGAAACAAGAGAGATTTATTTATTTATTTATTTTAGGGAACTGGTTCATGTAGTTGTGGAGGCTGGCAAATCCCAAATCTGTGGGTTAGGCATGAAGCTGGAGGTTTCTCCTGATTCTTGTGGTTGCAGGGGCTGAGAAATCCAAAATATGCAGGTCAGATGGTAGGCTGCTGGCTCACATCCCAAGAACCAGAGGTCAGAAGATAACCAGTCAAGTGCAGGATTGAGAGAGGCTAGGTTTGCCAGAACATTAACATATATTGGATATAGGTCACACCCCCAAGGAAACTATTCTTTCAACTGATTGGCTGCTCATATCAGATCAGAACATGAAGGATTATTACATAATATCTGCCAAACTACTGAGAATCATGACCTACCCAATTTGATACATAACCTTAACCATCACCCTCCACCCCTTGTCAACTTGGCACCTGTATACATCTCCTTAAACTACATATAATCTCAAAACAAAGATAATTATAAAGTCATACTTGCGCCTAACATGATACAACTAACATGTGTACAACCAGGTACTATCCCTGTTTACATCTTACATTTTATAATAAGTAATGGGATAAAGGAGGGAAGAAATCAAAGATATTTGGTATATATATACCAAAAACCAAACCCTTGCTGGTGAGTTGAATTCCAACTCATAACAACCTTATAATATAGAGTAAAACTACCTCATAGTGTTTCCAAGGCTGTAAATCTTTACAGAAGCAGATTGTCACATCTTTCTCCCACATTGCTGCTGATGGGTTCAAACTTCTGAACCAGCCAATACAGTAACTCCCTCCTTTGCCTATTTATCCAGAGGCATCAGGAGCTCAAAGTGGCTGGGAGGCATTCTTAACTTCCAGTTCAATGGAATCATTGATATGTATTGTGGTAGGAACATTCCTCCCTTTGGATCTAATACCTCTAGACCCACAGAGCATAAGGTTGTGGAGACAGGGAGCAAAAGTTTTGTGAGTGGGTCACTAGGGGTAATAATGAATGATGCCACTCTCATTTCTACCCCTTAATTCTTGGACCCATGACTCCTTGATGTGGGAGAAACAGCACCATATATTGAATGCTCATTTACAGCATATACAGCCTCCTAAAGAACTCTGCTCCAACCCTGCAAGGTATTGCCAACTAGCTGGCACTATAATTTTAGAAGGTCTTTCCACAGTTTTATCAAGTTAGCTGCTTCAGGATGATGGGGAACATGGTAAGACCAGTAAATTCCATGAGCATGGGACTACTGTCATACTTTATTTATTTTGAAGTGAGTTCCTTGATCTGAGAAAATACTGTGTGGGATATCATGATGGTGAATAAGGCACTCTGTAAGTCTACAGATGGTAGTTTTGGCATTACATGCATGAAGGCAAATCTATATCCAGAGAAAGTGTCTACCCCAGTGAGAAGAAAACCTTCCCCTTTCCATGATGGAAGTGGTCCAATGTAATCAACCTGCCTCTAGGTACTGGCTGATCACCCCAAGGAACGATGCCATATTGAGAACTCAGTGTTGGTCTCTCCTGTTGGCAGATTGGGCACTTAATAGTGGCTGTAGCCAAATCAGCCTCAGTGAGTGGAAGTCCATATTTCTGAGCCTATGCATAAGCTTTATCCTTGCCATATGGTCACTCTATTCATGAGCTCAATGGGCAGTGACAGTAATGTCTGAGGAAAGAGATGACTAGTAACCACTGAATGCATCATCTTATTTACTTGATTGCTAAATTCCTCCTCTGTTGAGGTCATCCTTTGGTGAAGACACAAATATCATCACTTCTTTTGCCAAATCAGAGAGGTCTATCCACATACCTCTTCCCCATACCTCCTTGTCACCAATTGTGCAATCATGTTTCTCCAAAATCCCTGACCTGCCAAACCATTTGCCACAGCCTATGAATCAGCATACAGTTGCACACATGACCATCTCTCTTTTCAAGCAAAATGAACAATCAGATTCACTGCTTAAAGGTTGCCCACTTGGAGGAAATCCCTCTGGGAGAAGGAAGGTAATATGACAGGAATGGGGGCCAAGGGCATTTGGGCCACTTCTTCATGTAAATTTCTTGTGTCCTCAGGTCCTGCTCAAGGCCAATCTTGTATATATTACTTCCTTTTAATGATGTAGTGCTGCTGTGAACATCCACGTTTATGACTCTGTGGGTCAGACCACACCCAGTTCATGATGGGCAACTCAAGTTGCATGGTGAGTTGGTGGCTCATGGTTAAATCAAAAGCTGTTTCTCAAAAGGTGAGTAGTTATCTGCAGAGAATGACAGAACTTTACTCCAAAATTCTAAAGGTCTGAGCTGTGATTCACCAATAGGAGACTGCCAAAGACTCCAGATAGCATTTCTATCTGTCACTGCCACTTCAAGAACCACTGGGTCAGCTATATCATGTGGCCCACATGACATAAGGACTTGCACAGTAGCCTGAACCTGTTGCAGAGCTTTCTGTTGTTCTGAGCGCCATTAAAAACTAGAAGCTTTTTGAGCCACTTGATAAATAGGCTGGAGTCGCACCCAAATGAGGAATATCTTGCCTCCAAAATCTAAAGAGGTCCACTAGGCATTTTATCTCCTTTTCAGTTGTAGGAGGGGCCACATGTAACAACTTATCATTCACTTTAGAAGGAGTGTCTCAAAATGCCCCACATCACTGGACTCCTAGAGAATTCACCAAACTGGAAATCACCTGAGTTTTTGTCAGATTAATCTCCACTATCCAGCACACAAATGTCTTACTAATACTAGATCCAATCAGCATAATGTCATCAAAATAATGGACCAGTGTGATGTCTTGTGGAAGGGAAAAGCAATCAGGGTTCCTGTGGACTGGATTATGATACAGTGCTGGAAAGCTGATATACCTCTGAGGTAGGACAGTGAAGGTGTATAGCTGGACTTTCCAGCTATAGGGAAACTGCTTCTAGTCATCATTGAAACTGGAGTCGAGAAAAAGGCATTAGTTAGCTCAATAGCTGCATACCAGATACCAGGAGATGTATTAATTAGCTCCAGCAATGAAACCACATCTGCAACAGCAGCTGCAATTGGAGTCACCATCTGGTTAAGTTTACAATAATCCACTGTCATTCACCAAGATCTATCTGTTTTTTGATATAGTTCAAATAGGCAAGTTGAATGGAGATGTGGTGGGAACCATCACCCCTGAATTTTTCAAGTCATTGAAGGTGGCATTAATCTCTGAAGCCCCTCCAGGAATGTGGTATTGCTATTGGTTTACACTTTTCTAAGAGGAACAGTTCTAATGGCTTCCATTAGGCTTTTCCTACGATAACAGCCCTTGTTTTACATGTCAGGGATCTAGTGCCAGATGCTGAGTATGCCTATTCCAATCATGAATTCTGGAACTGGGAAAATCACTACAGGATGTGTTCAGGGACCCACTGGACCTACTGTAAGACAGACCTGAGCTAAGACTCCATTAATAATCTTACCTTTATGTGCTCCCACTCTGACTGGTGGGCCACGGTGATGTTTTGGGCCTCCTGGAATAAGTGTCAATTCAGAGCCAATGTCCAGTAATCCCTTCAAAGTCTGATTATTACCTTTTCCTCAGTTAACAGTCACTCTTGTAAAAGGCTGAAGATTCCTTTGGGCAAGGCTGGGAGAAAGATTAACAATATAAATTTTTGGCAATGCAGTGGGATCCTTCCTCAAGGGGACCCATCTCTGCTTCATTCAAGGATTGTGGGTCTGTAAACTGGCTCAAGACTGGGAATTGATTGAGGGCCTGTGACTGTCTAATGTGGTAATTCAAGTTAAACTGCTATTCATTTGACCTAAAATTCTTCTGCTTGTACAGATCAAGTAAATATTTAATAGATTTCCCATTTATTTTACTCCTAGCGATACCATGACTAAATAGCCAATGCCATAAATCCATATGAGTCAGATTATCCTAATTATTGCTTTGACTTTGCTGTCCACAACAATAACCACTCCCACATCTTGTCCTTGGCAGTTGATTGCCATCACTTAGCCCTATGACCCTAGGATCCAAACAGGTCCACTGCAGGTACCAAATTCATTTAGGGAAGTTCCCATTGTCAAATCTGACTTACATGAAAATAGCCAATCACAGCAATCTTCAAGGATGCTGGGATTCCCTTCCCAAATCTGTTTCTCATTGTTGTGGTAAAAGGTGTATCCACTGGGCAATTCATTGGTAGGTCTGTGGGTCCAACTTGATAAATCCACTCTAACATGTTAAGAGCAATCATCCAAAGGGATTAGGTGAGGAGAGGAAACTCAGGCCCGCCCAGAGTAGCAGGGGAAAAGCAGGAGAAAGGGGATAAAAGCCAGGAACCCGGACAGAAGAGCAGTCAGCCCCAGGGTTACAGGTGAGGAGAGACAACTCAGGGATGCACAAAGTAGCAGGCGGGAAGAGCAGGAGAAAGGGGATTAAAAGCCAGGAAGCCAGAGAGAAGAG
>NW_006921652.1:9639264-9640646 GCF_000298275.1 Orycteropus afer afer
AAGGAGCTCTGGTAGCATAGTGCCTAAGGCATTTGATAGGTAACCAGAAGCCTGGTGGTTCAAACCTACCAGCCACTCCTCAGAAGGAAGGTTGGGCAATCTACTTCCGTAGTGATACTCGGAAACCTGAGGAGGGGTCACTATGAGTTGGATCCAACTTGACGGCAGTGAGCGTGGTTTTTAGTTTTGAGCTGAAACACTGAATGAAGAATCTGTGCTTCCTGGGCCCATATCAATAAACCCAGACTGATCCAATTTTATGTTCCTTGCATCATTATTCCACCCCTTAGTATCCATTTCCACATATATTCCCCAGGTTTCTGTTTGTGTATATTAAAAAAATCAAGCAGTTCTTTTGAAGTTTAGTGTATTTCCTCACAGATCACATTTTGTATTCACCTCTTGGGGCTCTCTGGGACTTGAGTATAGTTACAGGTCTAGAAGCAAAAATTGGTGGTGGGGGTGGGTTCTGGGAGACAATAACAAAGACTTGCAAGGCATCTGCCTCAGTCGATGCCCCAGGCAATGGTCCAGGTGATGTCTTAGGCAAAGACTCTTCAGACACTGCTGGGTTAATCTCATCAGATTGGGGTGAAAGGGATAATGGTTTTATTAAGAAGGGTGATTTAGCAGATAAAGATAGGGTAATCTCTTCAGATGGGATTGAGAGGGCTGGTTCTGTTGGCAGGAGTGATTCAACAGAATTTAGGGGTACAATGTCCCTAGCTTCCTGATTATTTGCACATCTGTCTCCATCCCAAGTTTCAGTATCCCATTTCTTGCCAATCAATGCCCTCACTCTAACTTCAGACACCATTTGCGGTTGGGAATTCAGTTGGTGTTGTAATTCAGCTGCTCTTACAATAAGACTCTGGATTTGATTCTCAGCAATATCAGCTCTGTTACTTCAAGAAATAAGGATTTCCTTTAGGGCACAAATGGCAACTTTCAGGTCTTGTATGAAGCACTTGAGTTGTGACTCCAAAGCTTTGAGCTCATCTCTTTCTTTCACCACTTTGTCCAGTAAAAGTAGGAGCAACCAACCAGCTTCCTTATATTTCTCTTTCTGACAAAATTATAGAAAAGTATCAAATATGTGATCACCCAGAACTTTTTCACAAATATTTGATCCAATGGTGGTGATATTTTATGTATTTCTATTGCCACCTCATAACATGAATTAGCAGTACCCTTTTTAGTAATGGAGGCAGAGTCATCAGTGCCTTTAAGGCTAGCCAGACTTGAAAAACAATTTAGGAAATTCATCCTTACAATTTTGTTCCTCTAGAATCTCTCTCTTGTTTTAGGCTGGTTCTCTAGAGGAGCAAAATCAGTGAAGTATATATCTATATTAGAGAAATTTCTTTCAAATGGCCCACACA
>NW_006921652.1:9644431-9648245 GCF_000298275.1 Orycteropus afer afer
CATTGTTGTGGAGGGTCAAGGAAAGGAAAGGTTTATATGTGGAGGGCAACATTCTTTGTTGGTTGCCAGGGGTAGGAGGGGAGGGGAGGGAACACTGCAAAAAAAAAAAGCATTGACCCATGTCACTTTAGTTTTCTGTATTTCATTGCACATAAGTTATATTTCAATAAAATGCATTAAAAAACAGTTTTTTTTTAAAGAATGATGCTTGAATGATATTTCAATTAACTGAAACTGAGCCCTTATTGTGCTTACCTTCTACTTTCTTCTTTCCCTCATCTTATTATTTTCTTTCTTATTCTTATTATAATGAACAATACTGTCTTAGTTTCCTAGTGCTACTGTAACATAAATACTACAGTTGAGTGGCTTTAAAGCAGAGAAATTGATTTTCTCATAATTCTGGAGGCTAAAAGTCCAAATCAGAATCTCAGTTGTGTCAATTCCTTTCTTGTAGGTAATACCAGGGTTCCTTGGTTCTTGATAATCCTCACATGGCATCTGTCTTCCTCAGAATGTGCCTGCATCTGTGTCTAATCTGCTTTTCTTATAACTCAGTGGTTAGGTTTAAGATACACTGGAGCTCTGGTGGTGTACTGCCTAAGGCATGTGACTGCTAACCAGAAGGCTCAGACTCCTCAGAAGGAAGGTTGGGCAATCTACTTCCATAGTGATACCGCCTCAGAAACTGAAGGAGGGGTTGCTATGAGTTGGATCCAACTCCAAGCCAATGGGTTTGGTTTGGTTTTGGTCTACATTGTAGAGACTCATTAACAAAACAAAGAAAAACCTATTTCCAACCAGGATTACATCCACATGAATAAAGATTAGGATTCCAATAGAAATATTTTGGGGAATGGGGTACAGTTCAATCCATAACAAATTGCTACCAATTTTGAAAACACAATAGGACTAGTCAGATGATGATGAGCAGTATGCACCATCCAGAGAAAAAGCGAGAACTTTGCCAGAGTAATCATATATATTGGGTGCAGAGCATACGCTCAAGGAAATTCTCCTTACTTGAGCAAGGCAGTGCAAGGGTGCAACCTGAATAAGAGTGGTAAGGATGATGACTGGGGTAAGGCTGGAGACTTGAGTCATACCCTCCAGTAAAGTGGTGACTCAGGACACATGCCACCTTAACACTGCCTCATTAAGATAATGGATAACTCACTCTCAAATGACATAAAGGCTAAAATTTATAACACATTACAAAACAGAAGATAATTATATCAGATTACAAATTGGAGGACAGTTACATCATAACGTATCTGCCAAACCACAGAAAACCATGGCCTGGCCAAGTTGACACATAACCTTAAACATCACAGGTTTCACACATTTTATTTGCATTAGCAGCAAGCTATCAAATCCCCTTGGTGGGCCACAAACACCTTATTTGCATAGTCCCATCCAATCATTGTGTGGGAAGACTATGGCTAGAAGGGCCGTATTAAGTAATTCACTACACCACAATTGGTGATAGTGTAACAATCTCTGTTTTGCAATAAAGGCTGGGGGGTAAAAAGCCATGGAAGTTCCAACCACATGCTTTGTATACTTTCTCTTAATATAGGACATGTCTATCTATCTTCAGGATGTGCCCAAGAAATCAGCACCCCTCATATGCTTTCCAATTTTGTCCCAAGCAATAATATAAATGTTCCAGACCATTAATGATTATCTGCTTTGTAGACAGTCTTTCCTGTTAGAAAGGCTCCATACTCTGCTAATTTTTGTTTTATATTATTTTGAAACTATGCTATTATGTCCACATATACAAATTTATAGACCTTGATTATATACCACCTGAATTTAGACATGACCTGAAGAATAGATTTGATGCATTGAACACCAATGACCAAAAACCAGACGAGTTGTGGGATGACATTAAGAACATCATACATGAAGAAAGCAAAGGTGAGGAAGGAAAGACAGGAAAGGAAGAAAAGACCAAAATGGATGTCAGAAGAGACTCTGAAACTTGCTTTTGAATGTAGAGTAGCCAAAGCAAATGGAAGAAATGACAATATAAAAGAGCTAAACAGATTATTTCAAAGAGCAGTTCAAGAAGCAAAGTAAATTATTAAAATAGGCAAACCAGGCACAACCCTCTACCACCTGGACCCTCCATCACCCTGACTGCAGCACTTCCAGGACTTGGCACCAAAAAAAAAAAAAAAAAAAAGAAGAAGAAGAAGAAAGAAAAGAAAAAGAAATGTGCAAAGGCATGGACTTAGAAAATCAAAAGGGAAGAACACACTCGACATTTCTTAAGCTGAAAGAAGTGAAGAAAAAATTCAAGCCTTGAGTTGCATTATTGAAGGATAATGCCTAAGGCACTTGACTGCTAACCAGAAGGCTGGTGGTTGAAACCCACCAACCACTCCTCGGAAGGAAGGTTGGGCAATCTACTTCCGTAGTGATACTGCCTCAGAAACCCAAGGAGGGGTCGCTATGAGTTGAATCGACTCAATGACAATGAGTTTGTTTTTTTCCTTTTTCATAAGCATGCAAATGCTGGACAAAGAATAAGGAAGACGGAAGAAGAGTTGATGCTTTTGAGTTGTGATGTTGGCAAAGAATACTGAAAATACCATGGGTTACCAGAAGAACAGACACATCTGTCCTGGAAGAAGTGCAGCCGGAATGCTCCTTGGAAGCGAGACTGGCCAGACTTTGTCTCACCTACTTCAGTCATGTTGTCAGAATATACCATTCTCTGCAGAAGGATAGATATCAGGCTTGGTAAAGTGGAGGGTCGGCAAGAAAGGGAGAGACCCTCAACAAGATGGATTTACATAGTGTCTGCAATGATGGCCTCAGTTATAGCAAGGATTGTAAAGATGGCACATGACTAGGCAGTGTTTTGTTCAGTTGTACATAAGGTTACTGTGAGTCAGAGCTAACTTGACGGTACCTAACAGCAAGAACAACAGATCTTTCTGTTGAATTTAACCTTTTATCACTATGCCTTAAAGTCATTGTTGTTGTTGTTGTTATGTGCCATTGAGTCGGACCCGACTCATAGCGACCCCACCTTGGTTTCCAAGGTGGCATCACTACGGAAGTAAATTGCCCAACCTGCCTTCCGAGGAGTGGCTGGTGGGTTTGAACCGCCAGCCTTCTGATTAGCAGTCAAGTGCTTTAGGCACTACACTACCAGAGCTCCTTAGTGAATATAGTTATACCAGTTTTCTTTTAATTGGACTTTTTATGAGCTTTGCTCCCTATCCTTTTACTTTACTTCTCATTTTTATGTATCTTTATTTTTAAGAGGCAACTCTTGTAAGAAACTTATAGTTAGGTTTTTCAAAAATTCAATCTTTGGCTTTTAATTGGAATTTTTAGTCTATTTACTTTTAAGGTAATTACTTATTGATTTGGGTGTAAATTTGTCATTTGTTTTATTACTCCTTTTTCTCACCTTTCTTGCTTCCTTTTGGCTCAATAAAGTATTTCTTATATTTCCAACCTCCCTCCTCTATTAGCTTATTTATTTATATTATTTTATGTTTATCTTAGTGATTATTCTAGAATTTACAACATGCATCCTTACGTTTTGAAGGTCTAATATGAATGAATAGATTTATTGCTTTCAAGACAATGCAAGGAGTCTCTGAATACTTTTAACTCCATTTACTCATTCCCTCTCCCCATAAGTATATATGCTATTATTGCTGGATATTTTAATTGTATATTTTAGATAAAACAAGACATTATTTTAAGATTTCTTTATACAGTCACCATTTATTCAGAATTACTTCTTTTGACACCTTTCATTCCTTTCTGCATCTCATGTGGGATCATT
>NW_006921652.1:9648528-9650440 GCF_000298275.1 Orycteropus afer afer
GGAAGGAAGGTTGGACAATCCTACTTCCGCAGTGATACTGCCTCAGAAACCCAAGGAGGGGTCGCTATGAGTCGGGACCGACTCGACGGCACATACCAACAACAACAACAACACTATGTGCCAAGCAGTGAACAAAACATTTAGTGGTGAAGAAAAGAGCCATAATTCCCACCATTATAGAGATTATTATCTAGTGGGGAGAAACACAGAATCACATTTTGGCAGAATGCTAAATGGCCATCGTTAGATTCAGTAGTCAACTAAACCTGAAGATCTCCATCTTCAAAAGAACTTCTGAATTTCATGAAGAAAATTTTTCTTATTATAATTTTACTATCAAAATTTTTAGTACTGGTAGCAGATGCATTATTGTCACATCACATGTCTTCAGATCACCTAATTCAGCTGCCACTTTGGCAGACAGTTCCTGTGCTCACTGTCCATGTTATACATCAGACCCATAGAAGCAATATCTATGTGTGTATAAATTAAAGGCCCTGGGGCACGTCTACTGAGTTGAGGGAATTTTGGGCTAATCAAGTGAAAAAGATGTGACCAGGAGGTAGCATTGCACAACAAGCCATTTATTGTGGCTGAAGCATTGGCAGTTGCATGTAGGGGGCAGACCTCCCCAGCAGGAGGTTTTCAGTGACAAAAAGCTCAGGAGCCACAGGAAAGGGAGACAGACATGAATAATCCCAGAGAAGAGAAGTCTTTCTGCAGCAGCAAGGTGGGGTGTCTGGGTCAGAGAACTGTGGAGGACTGAGACAGCTAGGGATTCTTGTAACCACAGGCTTTTACATTATCAAGGGCTTTCAGATGTTGGATATTATTTTGCAGGGAATATAAAGCAGGTAGGCTTTAAGTGACCAAAACTGCTTATTTAGGCTATTAAAAACAAACAAACAAACAAACTGTGTTTTTGGTGAAAGTTTATAGCAAATTAGGTTATGTTTTTAACAATTTTTATACAAATTGATCTGTGCCTTTGATTACAATTCTTACAATGAGTCAACATTCTCATTATTTCTATTCCATTTGTTCTGTTTCCATTGATCTAACTTCTCTTCCCCTTCTTGCCTTGTCATCTGTACTTTGGGGTATATGTTGACTGCTTGGTCACATATAGTTAATTGTTTTAAGGGAGCATGTTGCTCATGTGTGAGATTGTTTATTTTATAACCCAATCTATTATTTGGCTTGGCTTATTCTATAATCCAATCTATTAGTTGACTACACTGGAGATTGCATGAAAGAATTTTGCAAGACCAAAGACTTATTCATTGCAAACACTTTTTCCAACAACATAAACAACAGCTATGCACATGGACCTTGCCAGATGGAATGCATAGGAATCAGATCAAATACATCTGTGGAAAGAGGGATGGAGCTCAGTATCTTCAGCCAAAACAGGGCCAGAATCTGACTTTGGAACAGACCATCAATTGCTCATACGCAAGTTCAATTGAAGCTGAAGAAAAATAAAACAAGTCCACAAGAACCAAAATACAACCTTAATTATATCCCACCTGAATTTAGAGACCATCTGAAGAATAGATATGATACATTGGACACCAGTGACCAAAAACCAGACGAGTTATGGGAAGATATCAAGAACAACATACATGAAGAAAGCAAAAGATCATTAAAAAGACAGGGAAGGAAGAAAAGACCAAAATGGATGTCAGAAGAGACTCTGAAACTTGCTCTTGAATGGCGAGTAGCTAAAGCAAATGGAAGAAATGACAAGATAAACATAATGAGCTCAGCAGAGAATATAATATGGAACGTGGATGAACTTGGAGGACATTATACTGAGTGAAATAAGTCAATCACAAAAGGACAAATATTGTATTAGTCCATTATTGTAAAAGTTAAGGAAAGGTTTATCTATTGAAGGAAAATTTCTTTG
>NW_006921652.1:9651570-9684207 GCF_000298275.1 Orycteropus afer afer
AATTTGCTCTGTAAATCTTCACCCAAATCACATACACACACACACACACACACACAAAGAAAAGAAATGACAAGATAAAAGAGGTGAACAGAAGATTTCAAACAGCTGCTCCAAAAGACAAAGTTAATTATTATAATGAAATGTGCAAAGACTTGGAGTTAAAAAACAAAAGGGAAAAACATGCTCAGCATTTCTTAAGCTGAAAAAACTGAAGAAAAAATTCAAGCCTCGAGTTACAATATTGAAGGATTCTATGGGCAAAATATTGAATGACATAGAAAACATCAAAAGAAGATGGAAGGAATACACAGTCACTGTACAAAAAAGAATTGGTCGATGTTCAACTATTTCAGGAGTTGCCATATGATCAAGAGCCAATGACACTGACAGAATAAGTCAAAGCTGCACTGAAGGAATTGGTGAAAAACAAGGTTTCAGGAATTGATTGAGATGTTTCAACAAATGGATGCTGTGCTGGAGGCACTTACTCATCTATGCCAAGAAGTTTGGAAGACAGCTACCTGGCCAACTGACTGGAAGAGATGCATATTTGTAACCATTCCAAAGAAAGGTGATCCTACAGAATATGGAAATGACTGAAACATATCATTAATATCACATGCAAGTGAACTCTTGCTGAAGATAATTAAAAAATGGTTGCAGCAGTATATTCACAGGGAATTTCCAGATATGTAAGCTGGATTCAGAAAAGGACATGGAATGAAGGATATCATTGCTGATATCAGATGGATGTTGGCTGAAAGCAGAGAATACCAGAAAGATGTTTACCTATGTTTTATTGACTAAGCAAAACCATTTAACTATGTTGATCATAACAAATTATGGATGACATTGAGAAGAATGGGAATTCTAGAACACTTAATTATGCTCATGAGGAACCCATACATAGACCGGGAAGTTGTTGTTTAAACAGAACAAGGGGACACTTCATGGTTGAAAATCAGGAAGGGTGTGCTTCAGCATTGTATCCTTTTTCCATACTTATTCAGTCTGTATGGTGAGCAAATAATCTGAGAACCTGGACTATGTGAAGAAGAATGTGGCATCAGGATTGGAGGATGACTCATCACAACCTGCAATATGCAGATGACACAACCTTACTTGCTGGAAGTGAGAATGACTTGAAGCACTTACTGATGAAGATTAAAGATTACAGTCTGCAGTAAGAATTACATCTCAACATAATGGAAATGAAAATCCTCACAACTGGACCAATAAGCAACAACATAATAAATGGAAAAAAGATTGAGGCTGTCAAAGATTTCATGTTAGTTGGATCTGTAATCAACACCAATGGGAGCAGCAGTCAAGAAATCAGATGTCATATTGCACTGGGCAAATCTGCTGCAAAAGACCTCTTTACAGTGTTGAAGAGCAAAGATGTCACTGTGAAGACTAAAGTGCTCCTAACCCAAGCTGTGGTATTTTCAATTGCCTCATATGCATGTGAAAGCTGGACAATGTATAAGAAAGACTGAAGATGAATTGATGTTTTTGAGTTGTGGTGTCGGCAAATAATACTGAAAATACCATGGACTGCGAAGAATGAACAAATCTGTCCTGGAGGAAGTACAGCCAGAATGGTCCTTGAAAGCAAGAATGGCCAGACTTCGTCTCACCTACTTTGGTCATGTTGTCAGAAGGAACCCTTTCCTGGAGAAGGTTGTCATGCTTGGTAAAGTGGAAGGTCAGTGAAAAAGGGGAAGACCCTCAATGAGATGGACTGACAGTGGCTACAGTGATGGGCTCAGGTATAGCAAGGATTGTGATGGTGGCGCAGGACTGTGTTGTGTTTCATTCTGTTGAACACATGGTTGCTATGAATTGGAGCCGACTCAATGGCACATAACAACATTATTTGGGTGAAAGGTGACCTGCAGAAATAGCTTAAATTCCAAGTTCAAAGGTTGTCTTAGGGCAGTAGTCTCAGTTCCTCTAGTCTCTATTAGTCTAGTAGGTCTGGCATTTTTTAGGACTTTGGATTTTGTTCTACATTTTTCTTCTATTCTATCTAGGACTTTCTATTGTATCCCTGGTCAGAATAGTCAGAGGCCATAGCCGGGCACCTTCTAATTCTTCTGGACTCAAGTTAGAAGAGGCTGTGGTTCATGTGGGGTATTAGTCTTGTGACTAGTTTCTCTTTGAGTCTTTGATTTCCTTCATTCTCTTTTGTTCCAAATAAGTAGATACCAATAGTTGTACCTTAGATGCCCACTTGCAAATTTTTAAGATCCCAGATGCTACTCAGCAAACTAGGATGTAGAACATTATCTTTGTAAACAATGTTATGCCAATTGACGAAGTTGCCCCCCACCCCCAGACTATGTTTCTGAGCCTTTTAACCTAGTAAACCAATCCTGTGAGTTGTTTGGATACGTCTAGGAAGGCTCCTTAACCGTGCCCATATGCAGTTTTTTATATCATGCATTATATATGTAGCACACCTAATGCATGCATACATATGCCTACAGATACACCTATACATGTACATGCATTTACCGATCTATGCTTTCTTGTACACATGTATTCATCCATATCTACCTACATAACCACACACATATTTTTTGGTTATTTTTACTACTGGGCTATTTAAAAAAAAAAATTGATATGTACAATTTTTTTTGAACATATTTAATTGTGGTTTGAATGAAAGTTTACAGAGCAAATTAGTTTCCCATTCAACAATTTATACACATTTTGTTTCATGACAGTTGCAATCCCTTCAATGTAGTAGCACTCTTCTCATTTTCTCCCTGGGTTCCCTGTTTCCATTCGATCGTCTTTCCCACCCCTTCCTGACTTCTGAACTCTGTTTATGGGCAAATGCTGCCCTTTTGGTCTTGGATGGTTGAATGTTCTGAGGAGCATGTTCCTCATGGGTGTTACTGTTCACTTTAAATGCCTATGTATTATTTGGCTGAAAGGTGACCTCGGTAGTGGATTATTTCCAGATTTGAAGGGTGTCTAAGGGTCATAGTCTCAGGGGTTCTACCAGTCTCTTTCAGACCAGTAAGTCTGATCTTTTTTACGATTTTGAATTTTGTTCTTTTCTTCTACTCTGTTCAGGACATTCTATACTGGTCCCCATCAGAGCGGTCTGCAGTAGTAGCTAGGCACCATCTAGTTCTTCTGGTCTCAGGCTAGTAGTGGTTATGGTTTGTGTGGTCCATTAGTACTTAGGATGAATTGTTTCCTTGAATCTTTGGTCTTCTTTACTCTTCTTTGCTCCAGATGGGAAGAGACCAATAGTTGTATCTTAGATGACTGCTGTCAAGCTTTTAAGACTCCAGTCACTACTTACCAAATTAGGATATAGAATATTGTCCTTATGGCCTATCTTATGCCAATTGACCTAGATGTCCCCCAAGACTATGGTTCCAAGCCCTTGAGCACAATGAATCAGTCCCTCAAGTTGTTTGATGATGACAAAGAAGTTTGCATAATTTTTCCCCCTGTATGTTCTACTATAAGCTCTGGTGGTACAGTGCCTAAGGCATTTGACTGCTAACCAGCAGGTTGGGAGTTCAAAACCACCAGCCACTCCATGGAAGGAAGATGGGGCAATCTACTTCTACAGATTTATCTGCCTTGGAAATCCACTGGGGGTTGCTATGAGTCAGAATTGACTCAATGGCAGTGGGTTTGGTTTTTGGTTTTGGATGCTCTACTATGTACCTGGATATATCTGTAGCACATACAAATATGTATGTAGGCATATCCTCTGACAAACGTATAAATGCTCATCTGTGGACCACATATGTCACCCTCCACCTGTTGACATATCTACCTATGTATCCATTATTGTTTGTTATTGCTGTTATTGTAGGATTGTGTATGGAATAGTTCTACTGTTGTTGCTTTTTACTCATGTGTAGCTCACTGTGTCTTCCTTTGCCTTGGTCATATTGTGCTGACCTCCCCCTTATTAGGAGCTCTGGTGGCGTAGTGCCTAAGGCATTTGACTGCTAACCAGAAGGCTGGCGGTTCAAATCTACCAGCCACTCCTCAGAAGGAAGATGGGGCAATCTACTTCTGTAGTAATACTGCCTTGGAAACCCAAGGAGAGGTCTCTATGAGTCAGATGTGACTCGACAGCAGTGAGTTTGGTTTGGTTTTGGTTTCTCCCTTATTGTGCATTTCCTTTCCCTTTCCCAAGTTAATATATGTCTGCTATCTAGTTAGTAAATTTCCATTCATCCCCTTCCCATCATTGATAACCATTAAAGAATGTTTCTGTGTGTAAACTTTTGAGTTTTTATAATAGTGTTTTCATACAATACAATCCTTTTGTGATTGACTTATTTCACTTGGCATAATATCCTTCAGGTTCATCCATGGTGTGAGATGTTTTGCAGATTTATCATTATTCATTAATGTTGCACAGTATTCCATTGTATGTATGTACCATAGTTTATCCATTCATCCTTGAGGAGCACTTAGGTTGCTTCCAACTTTTTGTTACTGTGAATACTGCGATGAACATGGGAGTGCATGGATCTATTCATATCATGGCTCTTATTTCTCTAGGATATATTCCTAGCAGTGGGATTGCTGGATCATATGACATCTCTATTTCTAATGATATGTACAAATTTGAGGTTCACACCAGTGGACTCTTTTAGGCTAATTGGCCTCAGTTTACTATGAAGAAGTAAACAACCTGGGACCAGTATGTTGTTATGTGCCATCGAGTCAGACCTGACTCACAGTGACCCCTTCTTGGGTTTCTGAGGCAGTATCAAAACGGAAGTAGATTGCCCAACCTTCATTCTGAGGAGTGGCTCGTGGGTTTGAACTACCAGTGTTCTGGTTAGCAGTCAAGTGCCTTAGGCACTATGCTACTAGAGCTCCCAGGACCAATATACAGAGGTTATTTTTGGCTCTGTTTTATAACAAACTCCCAACCACTGGGTGATGGAAGTCCATCAGTAAATGTTCTAGCCTTCTGCTCTTCAGAAGCTTATGTGGAAATACATTCTACATAATCATTGCCCAGTAAGACAGCTATCATTGGCTTTTCCTCATTCTCTCCTTGGTCCCTACCCTGGCTTCCTGGGATCACCTCCAAAATAAACTACCCTTAAGTCCTTTTCCCAGAACCCACTTTTGGGAAAACCCAAATTTTAAAGTAGATAGAATTTAAAGTTTGGCATTATGAAGGAGGGACATAATTTTGTAGCTGGATTGCATGTCAATTGACAGATTTCTCCTATACTCACTGTGCTGCCTATTTCCAATGATAAATAGATGTTGTTTCACTTGAGATAGGATTCTAGTCTGTATCATTGCCTGCTTTGATCAGAGGGCTCCCAAGAGAACAGATTAGAATTCATAGGAACCAAACACAAGAAGGAAATCATGTAGACTAAATGCTTGGGAGAAAAGCCTCCCATCTTTCTCCTCTTGTCTAGCTCCATGTACAGTCTTCTCATCTTCAACCATAAGCAGTTCCAGGGCTCAAGTCGAACAGTTTCCTGGAGAAATATTACCGGGGTGTGGACTCTCCTAGTACCATCTATCTATCAGCAAATAAATAGCTATTAAAGCAGTGAACATTCTTCAGAGTGTCTACCCTCTTGTATGGGACTAATCCAGAGGGTAGATGGTAAAGGGTTAAAAATTCCTGTCAAATCCATCTAGGCTGTGATAGAGTTCTTGGAAAGTCACTGGTCAGAACTTGCAATGTATTTTTGCCTTGAAGCAAAGCTCCTTATGGTAGATAGGAAACCAGAGAGGGTCACAAAGACATATTTGTGACCCTATGAGATGTCTGACTGTAGCAGTCAACACCAACTTGTGCCACAGACACAGTCCCACAGACTCATAGAACATTGCTCCCCTATATACATACCTCTGCCCAATCAAAGCCCAGCATATCTGATGGTTTTATTCAACAAAATGTTATTGCATTACCTGCAATGCCTTAGGCATAAGGCTTAGACCACAAAGTGGTGTAGGACAGAGGAGCTTACAACCCATTGCACAGGATGACAGTGGTGGGGACACTAACGTTAACAGTGGCAGCACAATGTGATGAGTATTCTAAATAGAAGTATGCATGAAGCTCTTTAGGTACATTGTTGTAGTTAGTTTCTGTCCAGTTGGCTCTATTCACAGTGACCTTGTGTATAACAGAATAAAATGGCTGGTCCTGCACCATTTGCGTGATCTTTGATATGTCTGAGGCCATTGTTGTGGCTATTGTGTTAATCCATTTCATTGAGTGTTTCCTTTGTAGTCACTGACCTTCTATTTTACCGTTAGGTGTATTATTGTTGTTGTCATGCCCTAGAGAGGAGCTCTCTTTGCATGGGGACTTGGGTAAATCTTCCCAAGCAAGATAAGGTGTGAGCAAGATCTTGAAGGAACAGAAGTTTGCCCAGCCAAAGAAGCAGAAAAGGCTATTCCCAGCAAAGAGAACTGTGAAGGCAGAGAGGAATGGAAGGGTCTGGCAGAGCCTGAGACAAATGGATAGCTGAGAGTAGAAGCTGCAAACTGATGGTGACATGCACACAAGTTTTGCTGGGGCTACAGTGTCTTAGTGTCTTATAAATTTGAACCACCTCTAGGAAGGGAGAGATTTCATGAAAAAGTCCATATTTCTCACTTCTCTGGAAAAATTTGAAAATTTTGGCTCCCTTGGGTCCACTCTGATGGATGTCCACCAGGGGTCAGTACTGAGGAGTAACAAGTGCCCCTTTCACATGGGGTCCATGCCTTCTAGTTCATCACAGCCTTCACCCCTTCCCAAGATTCAGACACAGTCAAGGGCTTTCACATGTCTGCCAAGCCCCTTCACTAATTCTGATGACTAGCTTCACTCCTAGAGGCATCTGAGTTTCTACACTCTGGTTAAGAATTAGGCTGCCTGAGTGGTACAAATGGTTAAGGTTTTGATTATTAACTATAAAGGTTGGAGATTTGAGTCCACCCAGGCATCTTGGAAGAAAGACATGGCTATCTACTTCCAAAAGGTCACAACCATTGAAAACCCTATGGAGTACAGTCCTACTTTGACATACACGCAGTTGCCATGAGTTGGAATTAACTCAATGTTAACTTTTTTTTTTTTTTTTTTTTTTCCTGGTTAAGAATTACTAGAAATTAAGAAATTAAGGAGATGATTGAAAGAAAACAAAGCAAAAAACCAAACTCATTGCCATCGAGTAGATTCCAACTCATAGTGGTAAATCTTTATGGAAGTAGATTGATTGCTTAGTCCTCCTTCCATGGAGTGGCTGGTAGGTTTGAACAGCCAACCTTTTGGTTAGCAGTCAAATGCCTTTGGCACTATGCCACCAGAGCTCCTTAAGGAGATGATATCAAACCAAACTCACTGCTGTCAAGTCAGGTCTGACTCATAGCGACCCTTCCTTGGGTTTCTGAGGCAGTGTTATCACTACGGAAGTAGATTGCCCAATCTTTTTTCCGAGGAATGGCTAGTAGGTTTGAACTGCTAGCCTTCTGGTTAGCAGTCAAATGCCTTAGGCACTACTACATTAGAGCTCCTAAGGAGATGAGAAGTCACTCTCTGCCGGCGAGTCGGATCCGACTCATAGTGACCCCTCCTTGGGTTTCTGAGGCGGTATGTCTAAGGAAGTAGATTGCCCAACCTTCCTAACTAGAAGTGGCTGGTGGTTTTGAACCTCCAGCCTTCTAGTTAGTAGTCAGATGCCTTAGGCACTATGCCACCAGAGCTTCCAAGGAGATGATTGTTGTTGTTATGGTTATGTGCCGTGGAGTCGGACCTGACTCATAGCAACCCCTCCTTGGGTTTCCGAGGCAGTATCACTCCGGAAGTAGATTGCCCAACCTTCCTTCCGAGAAGTGGCTGGTGGGTTTGAACCATCAGCCTCTGGTTAGCAGTCCAGTGCCTTAGGCACTATGCTACCAGAGCTCCCGAGGAGATGACAGGCAGAGTTTAATTAGTAAATGTGGGATTTACAGCCCCTAGGACTGCAGAAGCTCTGGTGGCATAGTGCCTAAGGCATTTGACTACTAACCAGAAGGTTGGCGGTTCAAACCCAGCAGCCACTTCTCGGAATGACAATCTACTTCCGAAGTAGAGATAAATAACTCAAAACTCACTGCCATTGAGATGTACCCAACTCATAGTGACCCCTCTTTGGGTTTCCGAGGTGGTATCACTACGGAAATACTTGGCACTATGCCACCAGAGCTCCTGAAGTAGAGCTATCACCTTGGAAACTCAAGGAGGGGTCACTATGAGTTAAAACCAACTAGAGGGCAGTGAGTTTTTTTTTTTTTTTCTTTCAGGACTGCAGGGACCAGGGGAGGAAGTCCTGTTACTGGTCCTTAATGAAAGCTGGAGCTGGGAAGGAGGGGCCATGAGGGTAGTCCTGAGGGCATGATTATTGCCAATCACAGTGCTGGAGCAGGGAGGGAGAGATGAGAAAACCACCTGACCTCTTTGCTTCTGCCCCCGGTCGCCTGCCAGGGTCTCCCGATGGCTGAATCAGAAGCCAGAGGGCCATGAGGAGAGCTCCAGGGTCAGCCTCTTGCAGAAGGTAGACCAGGGAGGGTGGAGAGTGGATCTGGGAGGGCAGAGATTAACCAGTACACCTAAGCACCAGGGAAAAAGCTTTTCCTGAGAGTCATTCAAGGAGCTCTGGTACTGTAGTGATTAAGGCATTTGGCTGCTAACTAAAAGGTCAGGGGTTTAAACCCACCAGCTGCTCTGCAGAAGAAAAATGAGGCAGTCTGCTTCTGTAAAGTTTCACAGCCTAAGAAATCCAATGGGGGCTGTTGCTATGAGTTGGAATCAACTTGATGGCAGTGAGTTTAGTTTTTGGTTGAGTTTGAGAGTCACTCAGGCCATGGCCCCTGTCTGGGGACCCTCTTGAGGATGGAAAAGCCACAAGTTCTAATGTCCACAGGTGGAAAAGAAGGGGGCCAGTGGGCATGATATCCCACTCTTCCTTATCCTGGGAGGCCATAAGACCCACAACCAGACAAAGGGACAACAAAGGCTCATGTCTGGGATCACAAAGATTATTCAGAAGGGCACTGTGGATGTGGAGGCCTAGAGTCATACTCAAGGGACGGATGGTGAGCTATGTGTTCAGAACAGTGGAGTTTCTCTGACTCACTAGGGTACCCCTTGAGCTCCTGGCTGTCAAGCAATTTGCTTGATCACCTCCAGTGTAAGGGAGCACACTAGCCTAGGAGGCAGCCAGAGCCAGAAGGCAGCTCTGACAATGAAAAGGCAGCTTTTATTAAGCCAGAATCAACCTCTCTCCCTCATGGTCCTGCTCCTTGAGGCCAACTTGAACACCTTCCTATACCTGAGGGCAGTTTTCCTCACTTCTTCGGGCCCTTCATTTCTAGGGTGGCAATCTTGGACCATCACCCTCTAGATGCAGCCCCGTTTGCCGCTGACCCTATGGAAATGATCTCATGACACTTCCTCCATCCTATACCTTCCTTTAAGGAACTCTGGTGGCACAGCGCCTAAGGAATTTGACTGCTAACCAGAAAGTTGGCGATTCAAACCTATCAGCTTCTTGGTGGAAGGAAGATGGGACAATCTACTTCCATAAAGATTTACTGCCCTGGAAACCCAATGGTGTTGCTATGAGTTGGAACAGACTCAATGGCAGTGAGTTTGGTTTAGTTTACTTGAATTGGAGGCCAATGAATGACCTTCACTTAGGTTCGCACCATGGGTGCCCTGGTGGCACAACAGTTAAGCACTCAGTTCCGGATAGGCTGGCAGTTGGAACCCACCTAGTGACTCCAGGGAAGAAAGGCCTGGTGATCTGCTCCCCTAAAAATTACACCCTAGAAAGCCCCCTTGGGACAATTCTACTCTGTTTCACGGAATTGGTATGAGTTGGAATTGATTCCATGGCATCCAACAACAAAGATTGCATCAGATCTTTTCATTCCAATAATCAGGCTGCATGTGCAGTATGCTTATCTCAACAACCCCTGAGCTAAACAGGCAGGCGTAACACTCTCTACAGGTGCCTGAGGTGCAGAAATAATCATGAACACCCCAAAGTAACATGATCTGCGAGCAGCAAGGCTGCAAGGAACTCTTCCACAGGATGGAATCCCTGCACTCTAGTTTGGGGGCTTCACTTGCCAAGGCAGGAGGGAGACTCATGCTGTTGGAAAGGAGTGTGGTTGATTGTTTTGACAGGACAGGGTTTAGGCGATGCTGGCTCCTCACAGCACAGTCCTTCTGGGATGTCACATTTCCAGACAGTGCAGGGCAGACCACCAGCTGAAGGCTCAGCCTCAGTTTAATGGAGCTGTTTCTATGTCCAGGTCTGAACAGCATCGCCCTTGGGCGATGTCTTCACCTCCCAACTCCTGCCCCTGCAGAAGTTATGATTGATGACTTTATGGAAGGAGTTCCTCTGGTGCTAGGATACATGTGCAGCCACCCCACATGCCCTAAAGTGTCCATTGGACCACATGTCCCTGGAAAAATCCATATTTTTTCTCCTATTTCCTTTTCAGTATAAACACTCACCTTGTTTTGATTTCCAATGCAAAATTTGGCTCCTGAAAAGCCATCACCCACTTCTGCATGACTTCAAGCCCCAGCCATGTGATACTCCTTACAGGGCCCTGTCCTCACAGGAGTTTTCTTACTTCTCTTCCTTAGATAATCTCACTTGAAAGGAGGCCCAAGCCTCATGTGCCCCTCAAAGATTGACACCTGCTGGTGATTAAGGACCATGGACCAGGGTGGGATCTCTGCATGGTACCAGGCACTCCCAGCTCCGGGCCTCAAACCTGACTCCCAGACCACCTGCTTGATGCAGTCAAGAGGGCAACAGGGATTGGATTAGAATCATCTGAGGGATTTTTAAAAGATGCCCAAGTCTACACTCAATGACTTTTATTTCAATTGATCTTCGGTGAGAGACTGTAGCCCAATGAAACAGGTGTCGCTAGACCCAACTTTTGTGACTGCAGGCATGCTGATTATTTCAGAGGTGAAACACTAAGGGAGAAACTGCAGGGCCTACTAGAACAGTATGACCTGCAGAGCACATGCCAAAGAGGTAGTTTTAGAAGACACGGGGAAAGAGTGTGGGTGCCGGAATTCCAGGGGCTGCAGGGCAAGGAACTGAGCCAGAGAGGAAGGTAGGTTAGGGTCACAGGCAAACACCCTCAGAAGTGGCCAGGCAGAAGTCAGGGCATACAGAAACCAGGAAAAACAGGGGTCTGATGCTTGGGCCAACCGGAACTAAAAGGCTGGGTCAAAACAGTCTGGACCATGGATTCAAGTTGGCAACCATAAGTCACCTGGATACATGAGGGAAGGTCTGGCTTCACTCCAAGTTCACAGGAGTGTTTTCCTGGGAGGCTCCTCCCCACCCCAGATTGTCCAGTGCATGAGTAGTCCCTTGACATAGGTTCTGGCAGACAGGCAGAGGAGGAGGGGTTGGAAATTAAGCAGAAGGAAAAGAAAGGGGGAATGAGAAGAAAATCCCCATTTAATAATAAGGCCTGGAGGTGTCCCTGAAGACTAAATAGGCACTAGGGGGAAGACCAAATATGGGCAGCATGTCTCTCCCTCCCCATCCTACAAGGTGGGTGGGTAAAGGTTCTACTGAGACAGATGCCAGGGATGAGGAGTTGCCTGGATTTCTATTTTCCTACAAGTTAGGCCAGACCCAAGCCGCTGAGGCCTGGACAACAGGCTCCAGATGCTCCTTCCTCACTACAGAGAAGCAAACTTTCTTTGGGACAAAGATCTCGTGCCATCAGCAACTATTTCACTCTGTACTTCTTCTCCATGAACTGCGCATACATGGCACATGTGAAGTCTACACATGAGTTAGAAGCATAAGACTTAACTCCATGGGAGGTCAAGCACAGGAGGCTTTAAGAACAGGGTTGATACCATTTGAACAATTTCTTACAGTCAGAAACTGGGTGGGAGGGTTGGGTAGGAGGTGGAATAGGAATGCCTGAGTTTTCCTCAACCAGACTGAGCAAAGAAGATCCGAAGAAATGCTGGCTCTAAATTCAAAGGCCATTATTTCCTGATGGCTATTAAAATTGAACCCTAAGGGGTAAACTGTGTTGTTTCAATTCCTCTGCAAAGCGTCTACAAAGCTTTCCCTAAAATCTCTAGCCTTACACTAGTTTATCCCTTGGATGAGTCTTATAGCACAGTAGTGGTTCTTAACCTTGAGAGTGTACCAGAGTTACCAGAGGGCATGTTAAAAATCTGATTGTGGGGTTCCACCCCCAGAGTTAAGTAGGTCTTGGGGTCTGGCCTGGGAATTAGCATTCCTAACAAGTTCCCAGGAGCTCTGGTAGTGTAGTGCCTAAGGCATTTGACTGCTAACCAGAAGGCTAGCGGTTCAAACCCACCAGCCACTCCTCAAAGTAAGATTGGGCAATCTACTTCTGCAGTGATAGTGCCTCAGAAACCCAAGGTGGGGTCACTATGAGTCGGATCTGACTCCATGGTAGTGAGTTTGGTTTTGGTTTTAATAAGTTCCCAGGTCATATTGATGCTGCTGGTCTGGTGACGACACTATGAGAACTAGTACCATACCAATACTCTTCACGATTTCACACTTTATTTGTACTTTGCCTACGAATACAAATAGTCCAGAATTATTTTCTGCACATCTGTCTGTCTTCCCAGCCTGATCTCAAATTAGTTTTGGGCAGGGGTTGTGTATTATATATTTTCCTCCCACATCAGTTAGCACATTGCTGGGCATACTTACACTTTGGGAAGAACTTTAGATGTTTTGTTTTCTTCAAGTAGACAGGGGTCAATTATAGCTAATTTTAGCATTCCCATATTTTGCAAATGATCACCTAATTTATTCTCATAGTTCACACTCATGGAAAGAAAAATCTTAATTTGCTTCAGTAATATCCCAATCTCATTAAAGAAAAGACTCAGTCTTTAGTTAGGAAAAAAAAAAAAACAACCGAAAGAGTTCATTCCTTCATCCTTCCAAACAAGGTACAGTACAAGTGAGTAACAATATACATTACTGGGGAAACACAACTGCATTTTATATTGCTCACTACTCTTTAAATAACTATAATTCAGATATTAAGGAAAAGAACTGCTAATCACATTAATACATTACAGAAATCAAAATTAATTTACCACACAAAATAAATTAAAACATTAAATATTAACCTTTTCAGTGCAACATATACAGAAGTCAGAGTAACAAGTTCTTTAAAAAAAAAAGCATCAGGTTTGTTATAATAAAGATAATGGAAAAGTTGAACATTTTGTAAGTTATTACACTAGGAAGAGGGATTGCTTTTCAGTACTGTGTATCTGTGTGTGTGTACACCAATAGATCTTTCAGAAAGCCTGGTCAAATCAGTGGCTAGAGAGAACAAGGTCTTATGTTAGAACATTAAAAACAAACATGGGTGTTTGCTTTGTTTCTGTATTGTGCCCTTGGTCCCCTGGGCCTCTGAGTCATCTCTTATCATTCCCGCTCTTTGGCTGGGCAAGTTGGGAAGACCAAAGCCCAGTCCCTACTAAGGGCTTGGGGTCCCCTGAGCTGTGTTTGAGCCTAGTCGGATCCTGTCAATATTGCCTGGAAAAGCAACCTCTGGCACATGTGCACAAGACAACCTGTATAACGCAGCTTGCCGATGCCAGGCAGTTTTCTCCACCCGCAGGAAGCAGTCTCCAAGATGCTCTAGAACCAAAAATCCTTTCTTAGCACAAAGGATTCTGAAGCCACTGTGCCCACTTCCTCTGCTGGGACCCAAGTACAAGCTCATCCCTTGTGTGGGTCCACGGGTGTCCAACGTGGGCCCTGTCTTTCAGATCAGGGCTGGTTGCTGTAGATCTACCCTGCTAGAAGAAAGTGTTTCCTACTAGAATGTATAAAGAAATCACAGCCTGTAAAGTAGTGGGAGAATCTAGGCTCTGTAATGGATTTGGAGGCCTTTTTTCTCATGGTGACTTTTCATTGTCTCCTGAGACACTGGAAATGGCCGTGTCCCCACTGCAAGGTGTGCGGCTGCTGACCAGGTCAGGTCTTCAGAATGATTCCCTAATCATCATGAATACTCAACTTTCTAAAGAGCAAGGAAACACGGGGAATCTGCAGAGATGAATTAGAAAATGCACCTTTTAACCCTAAAAGGGAGCATTTTTACAGCTATCCAAAACAAGTGCCACTGTCAGGAAATGGCACAGGAATCCAAGTTAGTTGGCTATTGGATTTGAAAAGAGAAATCACCAAAGAAGGCTCATATCCTGGGGTACGGCTGCAAGTCCAAAAGGACTGCCTTGGCCCCAGCCTCTTCTTCTAACCCTTTTCAGACCCACTGGCTTACAAAGAACTGACTTGGAAGACACTCCTTGGGAGACACCCATCTGAGGATGGGTATGCAGGCACAAAGTGGGAGGTACCACAGCTGTGACTGTTGAACACCAGGACCAGAGCCTTGACAAACACTAAACATAAAGTCTCTGCACAGAAGCAAGAATGTTCCCTCTGCTTCCATCATTTTCCCATCATCAATTTCCCTCACCTCAGCAAAGGCTCTTGGATGCCAATAACTGATATGCCTTTAGGCTGGACACGGATCATTCCATCCATTAGGTGAAGAAAGCTCACATCCACAAAACACTATCACATTAGTTCATGCTTTGAGAGGCAATTAGAGCTCAAGTAGCCTCTAAAAGACTGATGAAAGATTTTTCTAAAGTAAAAATGTATGTGAACTCAAAATATGAGGGATACTGCTTCATTTTCCAGCATCTCACACTCTCAGGACAACCACCTGAAAACCAGTGTCAATTTGATTGAGCTCTGAAGATGCTACAGTCAAGCCTTAGCTCACTTATCTGCTACTGTGGAACTGGCTCAAGAAGTGCAAACATTTACAATTAAACCTGGGTGCTGTGTCAGACTGTTGGAGACACCAGCTTGTGAACAGATGAAGTTCCTACTCTTAGTACTTTAGAGGCAGCACTGTTCCACAAAAGTGCCAAAGATAAGACAAGAATCACATAACTGTCTTAATTCTCAAACACAAAAGGTTCACAGGAATAGACAGACTGGGGAAGAATTATTGAGGCGAGGATAGCATTTTCTGACAGAAATTTCAAGCCAACTTGACAAATTTTAAAAGTCCCTTTCATGATGTGAGGAGCTAGATGCACTGAAGGGTTAATAGGTAGAAATCTTCCATATTTCTAATACTAGTGATTAAACAGTATCCTCACATAAGGAGAAGTTTTCATTATTAATTTCACTGTAATTCTGAATTAAATTTTAATGAAAATTCCAGGGCTTCGAACCAGTTCATTCAAGTTCAATCCCCTGCTGAGAATTTGCATTTCCACCCCAGATATGCTCAGTGGAAAAACAAAAACAAACTCACTGCCATCTAGTAGGTCCTGACTCACAGCAATCCCTCTTTGGGTTTCTGAGGCAGTATCTCTATGGAAGTAGATTGCCCCATCTTCCTTCTGAGGAGTGGCTGGTGGGTTTGAACCGCCAGCCTTCTGGTTAGCAGTCAAATGCCTCAGGCACTACACCAGAAAGAATCTATAGTTTTTTAACAAGATCCTCAGTTATGAGAATCACCTTGTTTAATCTTGTTAAAACGTAGAATGAACTGTTTCAAAGCCCTGGAAAATTCTTAGGAATGAGATACCCACTATTTATTTGGAGGAACCTATTGTTTCTCACATGCAGGCCAGAGGGCCCGGGGAGGCCCAAAGGGTTAAGAGGTTCTCAGATGTTCAGGAGACAATTTTCCTCCTTCTCTGAGGAGTAAGCAAGACTGACCCAGCAGAGAAGGCTTGTTAGAACTTTTGTTAATAAAACCAGCATCCTGAATGAAAAGAGCAAATCACTGGAATATTTCTCCAAATGCTTAAAAATAAATAAGGAAAGTTAAATTTCTCCCTTTAAAAATAAAGCAACAAACCAACCAAGCAACAAAATGGAAAATAAATGATTGGTTCTCTCTTTCATGGATTCAGCCTGAAATGCCCACGGCTCTCTGCTAATGCTCCATTTTATGCACACTCTCTCAGAGGACTTACTAGGAAGTTAATCAAACCAGTTGCTGTTGAGTCAATCCTGACTCATGGCAACCCCATGTGTGTCAGAGTAGAACTGTGCTCCATAGGGTTTTCAGTGGCTGATTTTTTTTTTGAAAGTAGATCACCAGGCCTTTCTTCTGAGGGGCCTCTGGGTAAACTTGAACTGCCAACCTTTCGGACAGCAGCTGGCTGTATTACCTGTTTGCACCACCCATGGACTCCTAGGAAGTTAGCACTATGTTTCATAACTGCACAGTGTAGTACGACAAATTCCTTCTGCTGTTTTACTACCCAGAACACATCCTGGGGCTTTACCTGCTTATCATATATTAAATAAAATGACCCCTGAACTCCAATCTTTGTTCCCATCAATAACTCATTCTCTGATTGCATTTTTGTACCCCTGGGTGCCTTTTCCCAAGACTCAGCTGTCCTGAAGAGACTGGACATTTACTAATCAGTGTAACTGCAATACATACATCACTAACATAGAAGTCTGAGGTTTTTTTTTTTTTTTTTTTTATGCTTTTTACATTGGCTTAAGAGATAAAAAATAGAATCATTATCCATCTAATAAATAAGACCATCTCCTAGGGTAAGAACAGCTTGGGAAGGTCTTCAATATCTCCAGTCTGTGGAAGACAAAGGTCAGGTTGAGGGTCTGATGACAGAAGACCCAGATCCTCTTAAACTGGGCATCTTCCCGTGACAGTGAGGAGTCACCGTTTCTCCATCTTCCTCCCCAGTAAACTGACGAGAAAAACCTATAACAAGTACAGGAATCTCTGGTGTTGGGCAGGATTCTGTTATGAGCAGATGGTCCCATTCAAAAGCAGCACAGTCCAGGGTCCATGATGGGTAGAGACAACGGCACACAACTGGATGAAACACAGACCAACGCACACCCCTGGTCTACGTAAACAGGGTGTCCATCCCTTTGCAGGTTTCGTTTTGGCCCAGTTTTTACATCATGGTCCGCTGATTTCTTTTCTACATCACACTGAATAACCCCAAGCAGACAGAGTTCCTGATAGAGTTTTGAAGGCCCCAAAAGACAAAAGGCTGCCCAGGCGATCTCAGGCAAAGAAAGAAGGATCTGCTGGCCTATTCCAGGCATCCCTTGCAGGGGCTATCCTGAAGAAGTCTTTCTTCTCAGGTGGCTGTAGTCCACCTGGCTGAACTCCTCTTCTGGGCTCCTTAGACCACTGAGGGGAAGGAAAAACAGGTTAATCACTGTGGCCAGACCCCAGCCTTGCTGGGAAAACAAGCTGGGGACAGAAACTTGGAGATGGCATCAGCCATCACCAGGCTCTCTCGGGGAGTCAGGCCTGAGTCCAAATTCTGCTGGTTCAATAGCAGAGAAGCAGCTTCTGAAACTGTGCTGTCAGTGCCCAGGGAAGCCAGAAAGGCTGACTGAAGTGAAATGAGCTGAAGCAGAAGAGAATGAGATGAGGTGCACCCTTAATTCAATTGGAGATGGATGGTTCAACCCAGCCTGTGGTCAGCTCTGCTGCAAGGGGTTGTTTGGTGGACAATTCATGAGCTGGTGCAGGGTTCTGGCAGCAAATTTCCTCCCTCTAAGGCCTGGTGGCATAGTGCCTAAGGCATTTGACTGCTAACCAGAAAGCTGGCGGTTCAAACCCACCAGCCACTCCTCAGAAGGAAGACTGGGCAATCTACTTCCACAGAGATACCACCTTGGAAACCCCAGGAGGGGTCACACTATGAGTTAAATTGACTTGACGGCAGTAAGTTTGGTTTAAAGCTATGTAAGAATGGACCCACTTATTTTTCATTGGGTGTGGTTTTTAGGTTATCTTCTGGGACTATCAGGGTGAAGCAGCACGGACACACTCCTTAGCATCTCCCCAGTTGAGCTCAGCCTGGACTCTTCCTGCCATGGTCCTTCCTGCGGTTTCCCTCAAGAAGGGAATGGGAGTGTCCTGGCCCAGGGGCAGTCATGGTTGGGCTGCTCCAACAAGGCTCACGTGTGAGCACCTGGTTCACCCAGCCTTAGGTCTAGGACGTCTGCCTAGTACTACATTAGGTTGTGGAAGTCCTCATTGTCTGGAGGACAGGGGCCATATCTGAAAGGCTAGATTTATCTCCAAGCTCAAAACTAACCTTTGTTCAAATGTAGGTGGAAGAAAAGTGACAGTAACAAGAAACTCAATAGTCCATCCCAAACAACCGTGGTGAGGTATAGACAAATGCCACAAAGCCTACTACAAATTTTCTTTAAAAATTTAAACAAATCTATTCTATTGGTGCTAAAAAACAAAGTATTTACCTTTATTAGCTCAATGTACTCCCCCCTTCCCTTGCCCCATTAGTGGAAGAGATATATGGGTGGGGCCTTCAGAGGTCCAGTTCCATCCCCATTCCCAACTCACAGTGCAACCCAAGCAGGCCATCGGCTAACTCAGTTTCCTGACATCATTCACAAATCATTCTTTTAAGCCATTATGAAGATTAATGGATTACCATCCTCAAGAGTTGGGCTACCAGGATCAACAGGCCTGCTCATGCACAATTATTATGACTACTGAAATGAAGAACAAATAAATGGTGTTCCTTGGCCTTCAGCTCCCTCCATGTCAGATTACCATGCGGTTCAATGACCATGTGAGGGGTTCCAGCTTCCCAATCACCTCACTCCCTACCCTTGCCATGCACCCTTGAGCTTTTGGAATGTCAACCATTTGTTAGAGAAGAACACCCCAGTGGACACCAGCCTCTTATAATAATCTCTTGCCCCATTACTTCCTTAAAAGGAATTTTAAGTTTATGATGGACACTTGGTCAAAATAGCATCCTAGACAGTCTTGTTGTTGTGAGTGAGAGTTTCAGGGCTTGTCTGGATAAAGGAGCTACTCAACTCCATGATCCCAGAGCCAGTGGTGCTCAGATAAGGGTTTCTGAGGTACAAGTTTGGCTCCACAACCACATGACTAATATCTTTCCATGGGTGTTAGTGATGATCTTCATATAAAAAAATGGTAAACTTACTGAAGATCCTAGGATCTAGGAGTTAGAAGGGTCCTTACAGATCTCTATAGGCCAAATCCCTCATTTTACTGATGAGAAAGGGAAGTGACTTTCCCAAGGGAAGAAGAATGAACATCTGTTGTGTACATACAATTCGTCACACAATATGATAAGTATTTTATTGTGTGATGAAATTTTATTATACTAGTATGGTAGCATAGTGGCTAAGGCACTTGACTGCTAACCAGAAGGCTGGCGGTTCAAACCCACCAGCCACTCCTCGCAAGGAAGGTTGGGCAATCCTACCTCCGTAGTGATACTGCCTCGGGAACCCAAGGAGGGGTCACTATGAGTCAGGGCTGACTCGATGGCACATAACAACAACAACAACAGTATTCATGCAATTTACACAGTGATCTTCCTTAACAGTACGAAAACTGAGACCCAGAGAGTAACTTGTCAAAGGTCACACGGTCATCAACAAGGACAAAAAAGCTCTGGGCTACGTAAAACACACCTTAGTAAACTAAACCTGACTTGAGAGGATAAAATAGCCTCCTCTTTATTTTTTTCCCTCCTCCTGCTTCATCTTCCAGGAACTTCTGACTGAGAAAATGGTCATTTTCTTCACTCAACAGTGCCTCCAATGGGAGGAAAAGGATCCCCTTCAGCACAGGCCCTTACCTGTTTCTGAGTGGCAGCAGGCAGTCCTTCCCTTCAGGAGAGCACTGGGCTTCTCCTGCCGGCAGATGAGGGCGCGGCACCACTCACAGTGCTTTCGGACTTGGCAGCAGCTGCAAAGAAGCAGGGAACGTGGTCTGGGCAGGGGGCCTGGCAGGCATGCCCGGCTGGTGCAAGTGTGCTTGAGTGGCCTGCTGGGAAGCTCTTCGCTCTATACCAGCCTTCTGTGGGGACCTTCAGAGAAGGCACAGCAGGCAGCTGGGGCAGTGGCTCTTTGGGGCAGACCCTAGTCAACAAAACAAAAGTACCTATTTGCTGCCCTGAAGTGCCAGCTACGGTTCTGCAGTTCTGCTCTGGGCTCTAGCTTCCCCAGATGTTACAGGTTACCAGCCATCCACCCAGCTGCTTCCTTGATAAAGAACAAATTGGCTAACTCCACATATGCAATAGGAGCTCAGAACTACTGTTAAGACTGGGACAAAGCAGCTGCCTCAGGCTGGCAGGCTGTGAGGGCTCAGGTATTGCCAGGAGCAAAGCTGGGGACTCAGGCTGAAGTGACCCATGAAGAGATTAGGGACTGAGTCAAGCATCTCAATAGCTCTGCATCCTAAACCCCTTCTCTGAGGACTGAAATTCTCTGGTTGTGGAAAAGCCAGCTTCTCAGTGAGCCTGTGTTGCCTGAGGACTACAGAATCAGTCATACACATGCTTGCCTCCCTCTGTGGGCAGGAATGAACACTTTTCAGAGTTAACATGAAAAAAGAATGAGGGAACTCAGAGAAAAGCAGGAGACCATGCAGACATCAATGACCTAGACAGACACTGATGGCCGCTTCCCTTGGGATAGCCTGTGTCCACTATCCTGACCTTGATGTATATATAACCCATACAGCCATGGACTGGGGCTGACATGAGCCCAGGGACAGGGATGAGGCAATGAACCTATTTCTATGCCTGGATGCCATTTCACAATGCCCACCCAGCCCCTCCTGCTTGGCCAGGCCCTGGAATGCAAAGCTGGGAAGGTTACTGGGAACACTGATCTTTGGGCAGCAGAACTGAGAAGGGGCCCTGAGACTCTCCTGCCCAGCCTGCTTCTCTTTTGGGTAGAAAATGAGAGCCTAGAGCATTGTGCCTGTGGGTAGAACTCTCCTGAGTGGTAGAGTCCAGGCTGGAACCAGTTTATTCCATGACAGAGCACCTAGATGCTTTCACTTCACATGCTGGAGGGACCTAGAAGTCCTGACCTTATGCTGGTGGAATCTAGAAAGAAGCCTTGATCCCAGCTTCCAGACGTGCCCACACTCACTGCTAGGGGGACTCTCCCAGGATGTCTGACCATTACACAGCCTGGCTACCACTCCACGCCAAGAGCCATCAAAGTTCCTCTTAGCTTTGCTGAAACCAAACAGACATCCCAGCAACAAGCTGTGCTAAGGTGGCTCTGTTATCTGGGTATGTCACAGATGCCCCTGGCCGCGGTAAGCGGGCAGAGCACCTGGTCTTAGGGGCAGCCAAGTACTCACTGAATCAGCACACACGTGATGATGAGGACAGCCAGGGCCACGATGGAGACTACGACCAAGGCAGTGATGGCCTGTTTCTTCTGGCTGGCGGCCACCACAGCCAGGAGGTCTGCGTGTTCACAGCGCGCTCCGACATACCCAGAATGGCAGCTGGGGAGGGAAGACACATCAGCATGCTTTCAAGACAGAAGGTCTTACTCCTTCAACTCCCCAGGGTGGGCTGGGCTAGAGAGGCCCAAAGGCCACACGAAGAGCCCTGGGGGCTCCGCTTTTGTTGTTGTTGTTATGTGCCGTCGAGTCAGCCCTGACTCATAGCGACCCCTCCTTGGGTTTCCGAGGCAGTATCACTACGGAAGTAGGATTGCCCAACCTTCCTTCCGAGGAGTGGCTGGTGGGTTTGAACCGCCAGCCTTCTGGTTAGCAGTCAAGTGCCTTAGCCACTATGCTACCAGAGCTCCCATAGCCTTTGCTATTTGAGGCAAAGGTATCAGCAAAATGATTGCTACTTTGCTGCCACGGGCACCTCTGGCTTGGAGAATTTTATGTGTCATTGAGTTGAATCTGACTCACAGCAACCCTACAGGATAAAGTAGAAGTGCCCCATAGGGTTTCCTAGGCTATAATCTCTACAGGACCAGATTGCCAGGTCTTTTTTTCCACGGAGTGGCTGGTAGGTTTGAACTGCTGGCCTGTCAATTAGCAGCTGAGAGTTTAACCACTGAACCACCAGGGCTCCTCAGGTCACTACGAGTGGGAACTGACTGGACAGCACCTAACACCAACAATCAGCTTCATTATCCGAGGATGAGAAGTGCTGCCGAAGCACTTTTTTTTATTATTGTTACTATGCCCAGTCCTGAGGGAATAAAGAAGGCAGGAAACATGTTTATGACACTAAGTTCATTTTGGCAGTTCATAAAATTTAGGTTATTTTTAAACCAAATGTGTGTATTCAGAATTTCTGATGATGAAAGGAAACACGAGAAGCCAGCTGGAGACATCAACTGTGCTTTGCTTTTTTAATTTCTTCATCCAGTTTAATTAGTTCTGTAGTTTCTGTTGAGTGCCTCCATAAATGCGGGCCTGCACTGAAGACGGGCACTAATCTCCTGCGAACCGGATTTGCTCATTTCCAGTAACATCTGGACTACCTCCATCACAAGACTGGTAAGAGCACAACAGATATCAAGTATGTGAAGGTCCTTGCAGCTTATGAAGATGCCGTGCCAACACAAAACCAAAAAACCATACTCAATGCCATCAAGTAGATTCTGATTCATAGTGACCCCCTTTGGGTTTCCAAGGTGGTCAATTTTTACGGGAAGTGGATTGCCCAGTCTTCCTTCCAAGGAGTGGCTGGTGGGTTTGAACCAGGAACCTTCTGGTTAGCAGCCAAATGCCTTAGGCACTACGCCACCAGAGCTCCTTTGTGCCAACACAAAAGGACATTATTACTGACATTGCTAATATTCAGAGGCTCTTAGGCATCAAATGTTTAGATCACAGCTCCCTGCTATACAGTGAGAGCTGATGATGTTTCTTCCATCTAGTTCTTGCTTAGAGCTGCCCCCCACCCTCACCCTGATCCTGGGGCAGCCTAATGGTTCTCCCGTGACCTTCTGGTCATGTCCTAGCCATAAGGAAGTGATGGTCATTTTCTGAAGCAGGCATACTTTTCCCTCAAGTGATGATTCCTCTCAACAGAAGATACTTAGCCTCACACTGGTTCCTTTATATGGAGTGATGGGGGTGGATCTCTTTTCTATTGTCCATAAAAATATCAGAGTACACCTTTTCCTCAGGAGAAGGGGCCTCCTTCCCATAGGGACCCCTAGAAGCAGCCTCCAACTGACCAGCCAGTTTAAGTATACAAAGAAATAGAAGCTAGATTAAATTTTTCCCCAGGTAAAGATTTTTTTTTTTTTTTTTTTTAAGAGTCAATCTGTGTGTCTACCTTTTGACTAAGTAGTCAACCTGTCATCTTTATTTTTAGAGGAAAAGGTCTTTGAAGAGAAAGGGAAGATGAGGGATTAATGTTCCTTGTGTGGGTGCTACTGTGCAGGGCCTGCCCTGGGTGCATGATATTTTTACTGTCTTAAACCTGTGCTTCTGGTCTGCCAGATCCTAGATGCCAGGAGGGTACCTGAAGCCACAGGAGAAGCACGATATGTTTTCCTGGAGCATATATTTTGCCCAATGTTAAAAAAAAAATGAATCATTCTAATGTTAGAACAACAAGGACTTCATTGGCTTCAGAATTATGACAAATAGGAGATGGAAAAAATTGTAGTTCAAGGCTACAAGCTGGGACCCTGGGCATACAAGCTTTCTCTGTCTTTAATATTGCTTAATGGAAAAGCCTTCTAAGGACTCTCTTTATCCCAAAGACCATTTATTATGATCCTCTGGGAGCTCTGGTGGCATAGGGCCTAAGGCATCTGACTGCTAACCAGAAGGCTGGCAGTTCAAACCCACCAGCCACTCCTCGGAAGGAAGACTGGGCAATCTACTTCCACAGTGATGTTGTTGTTGTTGTTGTGTGCCGTTGAGTCAGACCCTATCCATAGCGACCCCTCCTTGGGTTTCCGAGGCAGTTATCACTACGGAAGTAGACTGCCCCATGTTCCTTCCGGTTCCACAGTGATACTGCCTTGGAAACCCAAGGAGGGGTCACTACGAGTTGGATCTGACTCGACAGCAATGAGTTTGGTTTTATTTGAAGGCTTTTTTTTTTTTTTTTTTAAAGTCTGAATCCAGGCACCTATTTTTCTATTAAAGGTTATTTCCTGCTTGGTATGCATTCTTGAATATATCCCTCCTGAATTTAGAGATCATCTAAAGAATAGATTTGATGCATTGAACACCAATGACCAAAAACCAGATGAATTATGGGAAGATATCAAGAACATTATCCATGAAGAAAGCAAGAGATCACTAAAAAGACAAGAAGAGAAGAGAAGACCAAAGTGGATGACAGAAGAGACTCTGAACTTTGCCCTTGAGTGGAGAATAGCTAAAGCAAATGGAAGAAATGAAAAGGTAAAAGAGCTGAACAGAAGATTTCAAAGAGCAGCTCAAGTAGGCAAAGCCAATTACTAGAATGAAATGTGCAAAGACCTGGAGTCTGAAAACCAAAAAGGAAGAACACACTTAGCATTTCTCAAACTGAAAGAACTGAAGAAAAAATTTAAGCCTCGAGTTGCAATATTGAGAGATTCTATGGGCAAAATATTGAATGATGCAGGAAACATCAAGAGAAGATGGCAGGAATACACAGAGTCACTGTACCAAAAAGAACTGATCGATCTTCATCCATTTCAGGAAGTGGCATATGATCTAGAACCAATGGTAATGAAGGAAGAAGTCAAAGCTGCAATGAAAGAACTGGCGAAGAACAAGGCTCCGGGAATTGATGGCATACCGATTGAGATATTTCAACAAACCAATGCCCCATTGGAGGCACTCACTCAGTTATGCCAAGAGATTTGGAAGACAGCTACCTGGGCAACTGACTGGAAGAGATCCATATTTGTGCCCATTCCAAAGAAAGGTGATTCCACAGAATGTAGAAATTATAGAACAATTTCATTAATATCGTACGCAAGTAAGATCTTACTGAAGATAATTCAGAAACGTTTGCAGCAGTATATTGACAGAGAACTTCCAGAGGTTCAAGCCGGATTCAGAAGAGGATGTGGAACAAGGGATATCATAGCTGTTGTCAGATGGATCTTGGCTCAAGGCAGAGAATACCAGAAAGATGTTTACTTGTGTTTCATTGACTATGCAAAGGCATTTGATTGTGTGGATCATGACAAATTATGGATAACATTGAGAAGAATGGGAATTCCCGAGCACTTGATTGTACTCATGAGGAATCTGTACCTTGACCAGGAGGCTGTCGTTCAAACAGAACAAGGGGACACTACATGGTTTAAAATCAAGAAGGGAGTGCATCAGGGTTGTATCCTTTCTCCACACTTATTCAATCTATATGCCAAACAAATAATCCGAGAAGCTGGACTATATGAAGAAAAATGTGGTATCAGGATTGGAGGAAGAATCATTAACAACCTGAGATATGCAGATGATACAACTTTGCTTGTTGAAAGTGAGGAAGACTTAAGGCACCTACTGATGAAGGTTGAAGAATACAGTCTGCAGCGGTATGGATTACGTCTCAATATAAAGAAAACAAAAATCCTCACAACTGGACCAATGAGCAGCATCACAATAAATGGAGAGAAGATTGAGGTTGTCAAAGAATTCACGTTGCTTGGTTCTACAATCAATGCCAACGGAAGGAATAGTCAGGACATTAGACGACGTGTAGCATTGGGAAAGTCAACTGCGAAGGAACTGTTTCAAGTGTTGAGAAGCAAGGATATCTCCTTGAGGACTAAGGTGCGCCTGACACAAGCCATGATATTTCCAATCGCCTCGTATGCATGTGAGAGCTGGACAATGAATAAGGAAGACCAAAGAAGAGTTGATGCTTTTGAGTTGTGGTGCTGGCGAAGAATGCTGAAAGTACCATGGACTGCTAAAAGAACTAACAGATCTGTCCTGGAGGAAGTGCAGCCAGAATGCTCCTTGGAAGCAAGAATGGCCAGACTTCGTCTCACCTATTTTGGTCATGTTGTAAGAAAGGACCATTCCCTGGAGAAGGATGTCATGCTTGGTAGGGTGGAGGGTCGACGAAAGAGGGGGAGGCCTTCAACGAGATGGATTGATACGGTGGCTGCGATGATGGGCTCAAGTATAGCAGGGATTGTGGGGCTGGCGCGGGATCGGGCAGTGTTCCGTTCTGCTGTGCATGGGGTCGCTATGAGTCGGAAATGACTCGACGGCACTTAACAACAACAACAACATGCATTCTCTGAATTAATCCTCAACCAGAGCTGTCATGTGCCTGCACTCACCCTGCTAGGGGCTAGTGATAGGTTTAAACCCAGGCTTGTCGGCCTCAGAGTCTGGCTTTAACAAAGCAATGCTAGGAACTCCAAGAAATCCCGTTAGGGAAAATAATGGCAGCCAAGCACTAATAACAACACGTATCATTTCTTGCATCCTTGCTACAGACCAGGCACTATAACGAACTCCTACAGGAATTTGCTCATTTAATTCCAACAATAACAACTTCCATGTGAGGTCAATGCTATCACTTACCCTGTTTTACAGATGAGGAAAATGAAGCTTCTAGAGGTTTACAAACCAATGGTTTAATGATTAAAGCTATCTTTTTCAGTTAATGCCAATTGGTTTGAAAGATACTCTGGCATAGTGATTCAAAAGGAAGATGGGCTGTTGACTGCCCACAAAATATTGTCCCTGCTGCCAGTGCGGCCAGGTGCAAAGATGAGCACCAAACAATGCCACCTATCGTAACTCACTAAGGAAGAGAACCCCCTGGGCTGGGGTGCACTTTGCTGATCTTCCCTGCTTTTCCAATCAGAGGAATATTCGTCATATGTGGGTGCTGAGCCCTGCTCAACAACCCTGCCTCAAACCTACCCATATAAAGAGAAAACCTTCATGCAATAAGAATGCCTCTTTCTGTCATCCTAGTGTCATAGCTGCAAATATTCAAATCCTAGTCTCATTGACTTAGGGGGCCCAATGTGCCTCTGAATGAAAACTTCCCCAATGTGGGAAGATACCTGGAGCTGCTGTCTAATCACTGGGACTCCATGCATGGTCTAGATGAGCTCCATGAATATTTTGGGCCTGAACTCCTGCTGGGAGACCTAAAGACTACTTGTTCTTGTGGAAAACAAAGCTTTAAGAATGACATTATTTTAGAACAGCTCACTCTTTTAAGATGATAATCTCCCAATTATATAGTCTGTGGGTTCTCTTTATAAGGCAGTGACAGATGGGGCCTCACCTGAAGGTATGTCAGTTTTATTGACTAGAATGTGTGTGTCAGCTCCTAAACCTGGAGAGATTCTTAAGAGCAGGGACAAGATGTTCTGCTTTCTCTGCACAGACTGAATTTCTGGTCTAGTGGGAGCCAACTAATTAGAACATTCCTCTAGGTACTGTAAATACAAAAACGTATAAGGCATACATAGTCCTGTCCTTAGAGAGTTTTCAAGCCAGCCACGAGGTAATGGAAGCAGATCAAGAGATATTCATTGTCAAAAGCTTCCCTCACCTGTCAGTGTGCCCTCACAGCTCTGTGAAGATAGGGTGACATGTCACCCCCTGCCCCCCACAACAGCCTCGCCCTGCTCAGAGCTGTCAGAGCCAGAGGGGGACTCTCGTCTAGGGATTAAACATTCACATACTCTGAGGGGTCACCCCAGAAGCAGAAGGGGACAGCAGCGGTTCAGTGGTAGAATTGTCACCTTCCATGAGAGAGACCTGGGTTTAATTTCAGGCCAACGCACCTCATGCATGGCTGCCACCCATCTGTCAATGGAGGCTATGTATTGCTATGATGCTAAACAGGTTTTGGTGGCACATCTAGACTAAGAGAGACTCAGAAGAATGGCCTGGTGATCTATTTCCAAAAAACATCAGCCAATGAAAACCCTAGGGATCACAATGGCCCAATGTGCAACAGATCACTGGATGCCGCAGAACTGTGCAGCACTGCATTCTGTTGTACATGGGGTTGCCATGAATTGGGGATCGACTTGATAGCTGCTTATAACAACAACCAGAGGCAGAAGGAAGCAAACTAGACCAGTGCAAGTAAAACAGCAGTGGAAGAAAGAAGATGGGACCAACATTCTGCTTCAGTGTTGGGGAGTAGTGGGGAAAGGTGGATATTGGAGGACTGGAGAGGGCAAGCCCTATTTGGGGAGGGTGGGGCATGTGCAACTGCCTCAGCTGGGAGTTCAGGCCTGGTCTTGCCATTTTTCTGCTTGTTCAAGAGAAGATGGGCATCTTGATGGGAATATGAAATTCTACTGCCACATAAAACATGTCTCTAGGCTGAATGCTGTCTCTGGGCCTCTAAAATCCAGAGAGAAAACTGAGGTTTGCATAGCTGTGCCTCCCCTCCATCCCCGATGGTCGTTTTTTCCATCTGTGAGACACTGTGAGAGTGTCTCAACTGTCCTCATAGCTCCCATACTCGGCCCACAGGAAGGACTCATTAAGAGTCAGGGGAATTATCATGGGGGTGGCTGTGACCTCTGTCTTGAGGAAGGTTTACTTGCAGGGGAAGAAGTCAACATCCTTCCTGAAAAAAAAAAAAAGAGCTTCGTGATTTGAGGGCTTTGTGATTTGAGGTGAACATCGCAAGGCTAAGGCCAAGTGTGCTCTGGCCAGTGGCTGAGTGTATGGTTTTAGGGTTGGAGCCAACTGGATCACATCCCAGCTGCCACTTATATCTACTTATATCTCTGTGGCTCCAGGTAAGTTGTTTCTTTTTTAAAAAAAATTTTTATTATGATTTGGGTGAAAGTTTACAGAGCAAATTCACTTTCCACACAGCAGCTCACATACACTTTGTCTCATGACATTGACTACAATTTTCCACAATGCAACAAACAGCTCCTCTCCCACCTCCTCCCCTTAGTTACTTCTTCCCTGTATCCTTCCCTCCCATGTATTCCTGGTCCCTGAGCTGTCTCCCTGTGCATACACAGCCTTTCTATTCTTCCATGACTGATCTCTCCAAGGAGTGTATCTACCTAGTGTAAATGTTCAACTCATATGCCTATTTATTGTTTGACTGGAAGTCACAGGTGTGGGTTCAATTCCAGACTGAAGGGCAACTATGGGCCATAGTCTCAGTCATCAGGCTCTATCATACCAGGAAACCTGGTGTCCCCCACCCCAATGATTTTGAGTTTTGTTCCACTTTGTTCTTCCACTCTACCCAGGATCTCCTACAGAGATCCCCCTCTGAGTAATTGGCAATGGTAGCTGGGCACCATCTAGTTCTTCTGGTCTCATAGTCATATAGGCTTAGGATCGCACGATGAACCAGTCGCTTGGACTAATTGTTTCCATGTGTCTTTGGTTTTCTTCATTCTTCTCTGCTGTGGATGGGGAGAGACCCATTGTTGCACCTAGATGGCCACTTGCAAGCTTTTAAGATCCCAGTCACTACTCAGCAAAGTAGGATGTGGAACAATGGTTTTATGTAGTATGTTATGCCAACTGAACTTGATGTCCTCTGCAATTATTGTTCTGAGCCTACAGGTCCAACTACTCACTCCCTCTGGGAGTGACTCCAACCTTGTCCCTTGTCAGCTCTACTATATACCTGGGAATTCTTACAGAACATAGCAATACACTTGTAGAAAAATTGTCTACCAACCCTATACATGGTCTTAGGCACACTCCCCCCTACATAGACATACCTAATAGTTCAGCCTGTCCACCCATCTACCCATGTGCACCTTCACTGACAACACAGTACTATATGTGCAAAAGGGTTCATCTTTGTTGTCTGTGCCTCCCATGCACCTCTCTCTGTCTTCCTCTTCCTCAATGGTACTTCCTCAATGCTACTGGTACATTGCCTTTCTTTTCACCCAAAGCAATACTTGTCTCTACCTATCTTACAGTGTTCCTTCTCCTCTCTTTCTACCCCTGGTAACAAACAAAGAAAATTTCTTTTCACATATAAACCTTTCCTTGACTTTTTACAATAACAGACTAATACAATATTTGTCCTTCTGTGACTGACTTATTTCACTCAAGTTGCTTAATTTCTGAGCCTCAGTTTTCTCATTTTAAAAACAAAGGTAATAATAGCTATTTTTTAGGATTTTGTGAACATGACATGAGACAATGGATATGGAGTGCTTGGCACTGAGCTGGGCACACAGCTATTGAGAGCATACTGTTATTATTAAAGATAATATTTATAATGTGAATGAGGAGAGAAATGGCCAATCCTTCTGATTACCAAAACGTATTTGGACAGACATCTAGTCTGATCATCAAAATGTCTTGTTGTTATTGTTGTTATTTGCCGTCGAGTTGGACCTGACTCATAGCGACACCTCCTTGGGTTTCCAAGGCGGTATCACTATGAAAGTAGATTGCCCAACCTTCCTTTCAAGGAGTGGCTGGTGGGTTTGAACCACCAGCCTTCTGGTTAGCAGTCAAGTGCCTTAGGCACTATGCTACCAGAGCTCCTACCAAATGTTAGTGATGTGTAAATGTGATGGCTAATTATTTTTCCAGAGTCAAGAGCAGGGCTTTGCACCAGGTTGAGGAGACTCAGAGAGTAGCCACAACCCAACTTTCAGAATGTTTTCCACCCAGCCATGGTTAGGTCTCAGCCAGTGATAAGGTCATTACTTTGGCTTGTCTGATGCCCCAGGCTCGAGACCATCAGCTCTGGAAAGTTACACATCAGCCTCTGATCTGGTGGTACCTGAGGAGGTAGTACTTAGCTTCCAACCCACATTTGATCAAAGCTCTGTGGACTTGCCCTCTCTCTCCAGAAAGGATTCCTCTGCCTCTAGGCTCCAAGCCTGCTCTTGGCCCAGCATGGAGACTGCTGGACAGGAGGTTGCCTTCTGTCTGTTACAGAGGTGCTGAGGGGTATCTTGTAACCACCTGAGAGGCAAACCTTCCTCCTGGGTTAGTCTAGATCCAAACAATTTCTTTTCCCCACATTAACGAGGTACCAGTAAAAATAATCCCATCAGTCACCTAGAGGCTGGCCCAGTGACCTAATCAGTATTTTAGTAAGAACGATAATCATAAATAATGGTAGTGACTATTAATATCATCCCTGTGCTTTGTATGTACAAGGTGGGGAGACCACTCATCTGGGGGAGTCTCTTAATTCTGCGGAAATTGCCTCACACAGTCCTCCTCCCAGAGGAAGGTGGCCTGGCTGCCTATCCAGGAAAGACTCAGAGGGACCTGGAGGGGCTGGCCCAGGCTCACACAGCTGGCACCTCAGGAATGGAGCCCACCCACTGCTGCTCATAGCATTGCTGCAGCAGCCTTCTCTGGCCCCCAGTCTCTCTTGGGCTAATGCACCTGATAGCTTACACTTCATGGTTATGAGCTCTGCTTCAGAAGCCAGAGAGTCTGGGTTTGAATCTAAGCTCTGCTAAGTGACCTGCACATACCTTTCTGTTCCTTCCTCATTATGAAGATTAAATGATTAAATGTATCGTGCTTAGAACAGTGCCAGGCATGAAGCAAAAGCTTGCTTTTTATTAATATTTATCACCATGGAAGTAAATTGCCCGACCTTCCTTCTGAGGAGTGGCTGGTGGGTTTGAACTGCCAACCTTCTGGTTAGCAGTTGAATGCCTTAGGCACTATACCACAAGAGCTCCCTATTATTTATTGGTACTATGAGGTTGTAAGGATCCCTGGTGGCACAGTGGTTACGTGTTCAACTGCTAACTGAAAGTTTGAGGGTTTGAACATAGCAGCCTGCTTCCGTCCAGAATACAGCCTTGACAGCCAACAAACACATGAGAAATTGCTCATGATCATTAATCATTAGAAAGATGCAAATCCAAACAACAATGAGATATCATCTCACCCCAGCAAAAACAGCAAAGTTCAACAGATCAGATAGTAACAAATGCTGGTGGGGTTGTGGAGAGATTAGAACTCTTGTGCACTGCTGGTGGGATTGTAAAATGGTACAACCATTGTAGCAAATGGTATGGCGTTTCCTTAAAAAATTGAAACTAGAAGTACCATTTGACCCAGCAATTCCATTACTAGGAATATATCCTAAAAAAGTGGGAGAAAGCGCATGAACAGACATATGTACACCTATGTTCATCGCAGCACAATTCACCATAGGAAAGAAATGGAAACGACCTAAACACCCATCAACGGATGAGTGGATAACCAAATTATGGTATATCCACACAATGGAATACTATGCCACATTAAACAATGAGGGATACGTGAATCATCTTGCAATGTGGATGAACCTGGAGAACATTATGCTGAGTGAAATAAGTCAATCGCAGAAGGACAAGTACTGTATGAGCCAATTACTATAAAAAGACAGAGAAGGGTTTGCTTGGGAAAGGGAACTCACCTAGTAGGTTGCCAGGATGGGGAGAGATGGGGAGGGATTAATTTTGGGCTAGTTGGGGCTTATATGCTGACATGGGTAGGGGGAGGGGTATATGGGAAGGATATATGACCACCATAATAACACTGTGAAGTGAGAGGACACCGAATTGTGCACATAAGAGATAGACGACAGATGCTAATACCAACCAATGTGTCCACAATACCACACTGCCATTAAACCAAACACTAGGTTATACAGATAAACACACAAACACCTGAGATGATCAGACGAGGGTCTGTGAACAGAGGTATACGCTAGACCAAGGATAGATTCAGCAAGGCTAATCTTACACAGACACCAGTGATACAAATACCTGCAGTCCTTACAGAAACAATAGAAGACAGACA
>NW_006921652.1:9684487-9709734 GCF_000298275.1 Orycteropus afer afer
TACCAATGCCAACCACTCAGGAAAGGATCAAATCTGGAGATCCTGGATAGAGTAGGAGGGAAAACGTGGAACAAAATCCAAAAACTCAATAATGACCAGAATTACTGGTCAGATGAAATCTGGTGAGACTCCCAATACTATGGCCCTGGAATACATTCTATGCCTGGAATAAAACTCACCCCCAGGGGCAGGCTCTCAGCTCACTAGTTAACAAGATCTACACGCAGACCACTCAACCCAGAGTGCCACACCCACACACTCAGTGGTAATACTTCCCTTAGAGCAATAGACCATGGGACACCAGAGGGCCAACATTCAAACTGAGGAAATGCAGGACAAACAGGAGTGCATAATTATGAGGGGCACAGAGGAAGGGTTGCAGGGTAGAGAAGGGAGGAGACTGGGTAAGGGTTGGACATGGTGGATAGGGAATGGAACTAAATGTACGTGTTATGTTGAATGTAAAACAAGCGCTTAAAAAAAAAAAAAAAAGGAAAAGAAAAAAGTATAAAGCCTTGGAAATCCTATGGGGCAACTCTACTCTCTAGAATCATAGGATCACTATGAATTGGAATTGACTTTGATGGCAACAGGTTTGTTTTTGATTTCCGGGATGAACCATATGAAATTGCCAATTTTTGACCAATTTGACCTACAAAAATGGCAATTTCATGTAGTTAGTGGTCTTAACATGGGGCAATTTTAACCATCAGGGGACATATGATAATGTTTAAGACAGTTTTGGTTGTCATAACTAGGTGGTGGAGCTACCAGCATCTTGTGGGTGGCAGTCAGGGATGCTGCAATGCCTTTCAATGCACAGGACTGCCCTGACAGCAGGCATGATTGCTATTAGGTCAACAGTGCTGATGGGTCCACCTAGTATTCCATCACTGATGGACATAGTTTTAAAATTTTTTCCCAACCTGATATGACTCTCACTGCCTAGAGAATAAAGACTCACTTCTGACAGGCTCTAGCCTCCAACCTCCAATTTGGTCTCCTCTCCCTCCCAGTGCTGTAGTTGAACTGGACATTCCTGGCCTGTAATAACTGCTCATCTGTCCCCAACCTGGTCAAACCCTAACACCTGCAGAAGCCCAGGCCAGTTCCCACCTCCTCTGAGAAGCTATCTCTGAGTGTTTTAAAGGAAGTCTTTCTTTCCTAACGTGGCTAACCATGGCAACCACCATGGTTCTTCAATAATGTGACTCCTGATTCCCACTCCTGGAAATTCTGATCCAGTAGGTCAGAGTGGGGCTCAGGCATACTTTAAGAAGCCCTCAGGGGATTGATGCTTGTCTAGGTTTGGAAATCCACCCTGCCTTGCTACATGCATCTGTATTTATAAGTTGCTTCTTGTTCTGTTAAAGAGATCTGGTGGCCCAGTGGGCAAGGCTAACCAGGTCAGTGGTTCATTTGTCTGGTAACCAGAAGGTCTGTGGTTCAAACTCACCAGCAGCTCTGCAGAAGGAAGATGGGGTAATCTACTTCCGTAAAGATTTACAGCCTTGGAAACCCAACGGGGGTGGCTACCAGTCAGAATTGATTTGATGGCAATGAGTTTGGTTTTTGTTTTTTGGTCTTGTTCCACTGCCACTTATGTACATAAGCCCTCTTTATTGTATTTTCAGTTTACTCTATTTAGTCTGGAAAGATTCTAGGGGGCAGAGACCTCAGCTTAAAGATTCTGCCTACTCAAAATTATCCAGCATGGTATCTTGCCCTCCAGAATTCCAGGTAGTAAATTAAACACTAGCCCAGGAATTTTCAGAGTTTACAGAACCCAGAACTCCTGAAGAGTTCTACCCTAGGGGCCCTGGCTCAGTGTCACTGAGCTGGGACTCTGGAACCAGTGAATTTAACCAGCTGGTTTTGTTTCTTATTTTTTAAGAATTCACATTTTTGGTTATGGTTAAAAATATATACTGCAGAACTATACCAGTTCAACCATTTCTACATGTACAACTTAGTTGACACTAATTACATTCTTCAAGTTGGGCAACAATTCTCATCCTCCTTTTCTGACTTCTTCTTCCCCCACTAACTTAAAAACCCACTGTCCTATCTAAAGTTTCCTATCCAACCTGCTGAGTTGCTGTTTTCAATGTGATCCCACACAGACAGATGTTTAAAAGAGCACAGGGCTCCAGGCAGAACGTTCTTTACTAATTAAGCTAAACTGCTGTCTAGTTTAAAGCAGACCTCAGGGGATATTTTTGGTTTAGGGTTTATCTCAGGGCAATAGTTTCGGGGGTATGGGGGGTTCACTCAGCCTCCATGACTCCAGAAATCTGGATTCCATGAGACTTTGAAATTCTGTTCCCTTTTGATCAGGTTTCTTCCATAGAATCTTTGATCAAAAGGTTCAGTAATTAACCAGCTGCTTTTGAAACAAGTGTCCCTCAGCAGTTGTTCTGATCCTTCAACATGTTGGGTAGCAGGAGTCTCAGGGCCTCTGGTACACCTTGTGGAGGTAAATGCTCTCTCAAGTGGTTGCTGGGCCACCCCTATCCCCACAAGACTGGGGAATACTTACACGCATGCTGGCTTGTCCTCCTGCACCAAAAACCTGCAGGTTCCATGGAAGCAGAACTGGCTGTGGGAATCTGGGCAGTCATTAAAATGGGACACCACAGCGGCAGCCACGGGCGGGTCTGCTGGAAAGAGAAAAGGCACTGGACTCAGACCCACGGCACAGCTGAGAGAGATGGTCGTGCACCTCTCCCCCATTTTCAGGATGGGCAGTGGCTTCTACACCCCTCTCTTCTTATCCCTCACTCACTTGCCAACAGCCAGCCCAGACCAGACAGCCCTGTGTCCTATGCATCTGAGCAGAGTATTTGTCTGTCGGGTAGAAAACAAAACAATCTCCTCCAAAGATTCAGTGCAATTGAAAGACGTGCGCCATTTTATACTGAACAGTTGTTATCCAAGGAGTACTTAAGTTTACCTTTGTAAGGTACTAGTAATCATTTTAAAAGTTAACCTTCATAAAAATCTCTTTTAAAAGCAAGAAACAAACAAACAAAAAAAGGTACATGAGAGCATCATATAACCACTAAACTGATGCCGAGGAAGAAGAGTTAATGACACAGAAAGATGTTCACGATATAATGCAAGTGATGTAAGTGGGCTTCCAATATACTCTATGTATGATTTTACCTAAAAAAATCAAAACTGAAATTTAGACATTAAGAAGTCTGGGAAGGATATACACTAAATGGTAGCAAGGCTTCTGGCGGGAGGTGGGATTAGGAGTGGTAAGGCTGTGAAGATTATTGAAAGCACAAAAAAAAAAAAAAAAAAGCAGCGCAGCCAGCACTGACTGGGAAAGGGAGCCAGAGTCAGGGGACAGAGATGGGTCCTCTTCGCAGCTCCAGAATCCATAACTCTTATGAGCTTGGAGTGGTCACCAAACCTCTCAGAGTTTGTCTTCCCTTGCTTTCAGACAGGGATGAAAATAGCCAACCTCTTCAGTAGCACTACAAGGAGCAAATGTTCTAACAGACCTGCTGATCAGCATGAAACACATCATTTTTATTTGACTCTGTTAGCCTTGTTTTGTCCAAATAACCCCCGAGACACAGTAGGTAGCTATTTCGAGATGGCACAAGAGATATCATTCCCATTGCTTATTTCAATAGGTCCTCTTTTGCTTGTGTTTAGGGTATTTGGATGAGTGGGTGTTTACCACTTTTTTTTTGGGGGGGGGAAATGTTCTTGGAGTTGTTGCTCTTTGAGACAGGCAGAACATTTCATAGAGTGGATTTTAGCTCTTAACTAAATATTAAACTCACACTGACATCGCTCTATTTATGAATTACTTTCTGGAAATGCCAATATAGACATCTCAGAATTCTACTGGAAAAAACACAGGCTAAAAATGCAACAGAAGCCTTGACAAAGAGGGTGGAGAGGGTATAGTGATTAAGAGAATGGGCTTTGGAGTCAGAGACAGAGATCTGAATCCTAACTCCACCACTGATGTGAAGTATTTGACTTCTTCTAGCCTTCTTCCACAGCTACAACACAAGAATTCCATCTGCTCACGCCTAACTGGGGGGTGGCGGCTAGGGGGCAGTGGTAGTTCAGTGGGAGAATTCTTGCCTTCCATGTGGGGGACCTGGGTTTGACTCCTAGCCAATATAGTTCATGCACAGTCACACTCATCTGCCCATGGAGGCTTGCATCTTGCTATGATGCTGAATGGGTTTCAGTGGAGCCAAGAGACAAAGACAGGCTAGGAAGAAAAGCCTGGTTATCTTCTTCAGAAAATCAGCCAGTAAAAACCCTGTGGATCACAACAGTTCAATCTCCTTGTGCATGAGGTCGAGATTAGTCAGGGCTGATTCAGTGGCAGCTAACAAAAATGGGTGGTGCTAGGATGCAGTGAGGAGCTCTGGTAGTGTAGTAGTGCCTAAGGCACTTGACTGCTAACCAGAAGGCTGGCGGTTCAAACCCACCAGCCACTCCTCTCAAGGAAGGTTGGGCAAGCTACTTCCGTAGTGATACCGCCTCAGAAACCCAAGGAGGGGTCGCTCTGAGTCGGGTCTGACTTGATGGCACATAATAACAACAGGATTCAGTGAGGTAAAGCTTGTATTGTACTCAACAATTGCTACCTGTTAGCTCTTTTACTGTTCCTATTCATAATCCCAAGATACTAATGAACCCTCATATATAATAAGACCACTACAGTACATAATCCTCCCTCCCACATTAATTCAGTGACATGTAACTAAAAGTCCCAGTGTTCCTTTCAGCCCTTAATGATGGTTGCTTTCACTAGTGCAGACAAACCGAGAAGCTGACCCAGGGCTGCTGGATTCCCTGCCGAGCAGCAGCCTCTGGGAAGTGTGGTTCAGCTGCCTTGGCTGATTACAGTTACCTATCCAGGCCTGGGTGGGGGGTGAGATGGTTCATGAATAGCCTCATTCCCTCATAAACAGTGGGCACCAGGAGTGTTAAAGTGAGACTGGAGAGGGTCTGCTATAGTTCATGTATGTGGCTTCTCTGTGCTTACTGGACTCATCAAGGAGCAAATACATAGAGATGAAGGGGCAAGGGACCAGTACATCTAATTTGATTTAGACATTCAAAACAACCCTTGATAAGCTCCACAAAAGGTCATTCAAGCAACCACCTCTCCAAGCAGGGAGTCCCTTATCATGGCTTAGAGCTGGCGTCCTCAAACTGTGGTCTGTAGACCAGCAACTTCACATCCCCTGGAGCTTGTTAGAAAGCCAAGTTCAAGCACCTCACCCCAGACCTACTGAGTCAGGATCTCTGGGGTGAAGCCCAGGTATCCATGCTTGACAAGATCTCCAGGTGTTTTTTTTTTTTAAGTCAGGTCTAAAGTGAGACATATAGTAACATTCATTCAAGGAAGAAAGGCCTGGCGATTTACTTCTAAAAACCAGCCAATGAAAACCCTTTGGATCACCATGGTTCCACCTGCAGTCAATCTTGGGACAGTGCAGGACCAGGTAGGGTTTCCTTCCATGGTGCAAGGCATCACCATGAGTCGGGGACTGACTGGACAGCAGCCAACAGAGGCAGCAAGCAACATGCATCCTTCAAGTAATTCCAATGCACGCTAATGTTTGAGCTGCACAGGCTTATGTTCCACAGGCAACAAAGGTTAGAGATAAATGGCCATTTTCCTCCTTAGAGAAGTAAAAAGGTGGGGTCCTGCAAGCTATCCTTTTTGGAGCTGATCATCTTTCAACTGCAAATCCCATATGATACTTAGGAAAGCTTTAAATCTGCTCAGGCTCTTGATAATAAACTCTCAGGTCAACAGAAATACATTAAGAGGGAAACAAAACACACCACCCTGGATTGCTTGGTGAAGAGTGGGCTCAATGCAGTGTCTCATTTGACCCGTACTTATGTATTGTTTGCCACTTCTCATAAAGACACTTTGCATAGGTGTTGTCCTGGACACTGACTCACAGAAGTTCAGTGTCTATAACACGAGGGATAGGTTCTATATCCAAATGGCAACTTTGGAGCACTTCACAAGTTTTCAATCAGGGGATGAGCTTTGCCCTTGAGAAATAGGTGGACAAACAGGAGAAGACAGTACAACAGACCCCAAGATGAGGCCCATTCTGGCTACTCTGTTCCACCGTGCAATTACCAGAGAAGCCTGTCCACCCAATCCAGCAAAGGAGGGGTCTCCTAAGACTTGGCCATCCTGAGAGGTGCTGGGCAGTCCTCATGGCCTCACTGATGTTGAGTTGATCCTGACTCATAGCGACCCCTCCTTGGGTTTCTGAAGCAGTATCTCTACAGAAGTAGATTGCCCAATCTTCCATCCGAGGAGTGGCTGGTGGGTTTGAACCACTAGCCTTCTGGTTAGCAGTCCTTAAAAGCCCTCTGCAAAGGGCGAAACATGCCAGAGGTGAGAGAAGGGAGTTATTGTTGTTCTTGTAGTTGGGCTTTTAAAGGTATTTATCTCAGATACCACCAGAGTCAGCAAGGAAAACCCCAACAGCACAGCCAGGTCAGCCTGGACAGAGAAAACTCTTCCTCTGATAGTCTAAGAAGTTTCACAAAGGTTCAAGAAGCAAGAAAGGAACTTTGAGGGAGAGTTGGAGAGGGGAGAGGAGGGAAGGGTTTTTATTTACTTACTCAGAGCTTATTATGTGTCCAGGACTCTGGGTGGTGCAAATGGTTCACACCTGGATACTAAGCTAAAGGTTGGCAGTTTGAACCCACCGAGGGGCTCCACAGGAAAAAGGGCCTGGCAATGTTCTTCCATAAAGATTACAGCCAAGAAAACCCTATGGAGCAGTTCTACTCAGTAACACATGGGGCCGCCCGCCATGAATTGTAACTGACTCCATGGCAATGGATTTGTTTTGTTTTTGGTTATGTGTCAGGTGCTTGCCTTATATCCTGCCATCAACAGAGGTGGGGCAGGTGGTTACAAAAGGGCTGCTGCCTTCTGGTGCCAGAAGAATTTTCTCAATTAAAAAAACATTTCTTCATTAAGGTAAACTGACTCTAGTTATTTTATAACAAAACAAGCATTATAAGGAAACCATCAAATTCCCAGCATCTTCCCCAAAAATTAATTTCTCAGACACTCTCTAAGCTTCTCACTCTCTCTCTCTCCCCCCTTTTCCTTCCTTCTTTTCTTCCCTCTTTCCCTCCCCCACTCTCTCTCCTGTCTTTATTTTTTCTTTCTCTTCTTTCTGAACACTGAAGGAAGTATCAATGGCAGGAAAAAAAAAAAGGCCTAGAAACTTAAAATGAAAAACCACCACCATCACAACAAAAAAACACGTAGAAAGGCAGGCAGTGAAGGTTGACAAGGATACAAGGTCTCTGGTGAGGTCCCAGCAGAGAGGAAGAGAAGGCTCTGGCCACATCTCCTTCAGGCACTGGGCCTGATTAGCGCTGGGGACTGATATGAAAAGCAAATGTCCTGGTTTTCCAAACAGACCTCATACCGAGTCCATCAGCAGCTGGAGTTTCAAAGCCACTCAGTTCCTGTTCCTATGAAATTTATGAGTGGCCCTTCCAACATGTTAACCAAACACACATCTTGCAGACACCACCACTCTCCAGGGAAACTGGGAAAGCTTTGCCCAGAGACCACAGACCCACAAATGAGCCCTAGAGTCCAGCTCCACTCGCCAGAGGAGGGCCTGGAATAGTAATCCAGGGGTAAGACAATCAATCACAGCTTCAATTCACAGGAGGGGTTTCTCTAGTTCAGAAAAGCCAGAGGCAGCCATCTGGACAGCTCCCCCCACCAGCTCTGTTCCCAGGGGAGCAACGTCCATACCCCTAGCACAATCACTCCTGCTTAAAAGCAGCCCTAATTGGGCTTTCTGGTGGGAGCCGGCTGAGGCGGTGGCTCTTCATTCTCTTCTCCAGATGTCAAAATACGTGAATAAACTTGGCCGTTGAAAAGCTTACATCATTTATAACCATTTCGTTACTTCCTCAAACATGGCTAACTCTCTGACAATTTAATAATGATGTCTGGCTTTTCAGTCGATATTTTCAGCCAAGATTTTTGACCTGGGTTTAAATATTTTCTCTTCAGTCACTCCAATGGCAAAGCCAACTAGTGCTTCTTGAGTGTCTAGGAGAAAAGGCAGTAGACTAATTGAGACAGGCGTGAGCAAGCAGCTCACCTTGAAGCTAATCAACTAGTTGCCATCGAGCCAACTTGGTTCATGGTGACCCCCATATGTGTCAGAGCACAACTGTGCTCCATACAGTTTTCAATGGCTGAGTCTGCAGAAGTAGATTGCCAGGCCTTTCTTCCAAGGTGCCTGTGGGTGGACTAGAACCTCCAAACTTTCAGTTAGCAGCCAAGTGCACCACCCAAGGACTGCACAGTGAAGCTATGGGGACGTATGCATCCAAGAGCCGTGCTCTGATGCTCCTGGTACCAAGGCCTCAATTTCAACCCCAGGAAGGCTCAGCATGCCCATTTTACAGGGATGAAACCCCAAGCTTATACAACACAATGGACAAACCTGCAAAAGTAGCCTGTGCATGAACCAAAGGCTGTTAGAGAGGCTCACACCCATGGGATGCAGAAGTGCTAAGTCAGGGCTTAGAGAAATAAATGATGCAGAACACAGGCATGCTCCAGATAGACTGGTGAGCAGGGGCTCTGGTCCCCTGAACATTTGAGGGAGGGGGCACTGAGAATAATAATCTTTAGAATTTTTATAAATGGAAAAAGGGAAAGAGATATAGAGAAATAATTATAGTTCATGGAGGTAAAGATACAGTAGAAGAATATATAAAGTATTAATGTAGCAACAAATGTGTTTATGTCTCTTGAACCTTGTGACTCTAGAGTCTCCTTCAGTGGTTTCTTGAAGTTTTCAAAATCATAATTACTTCTTAAAGAAGTAAGTATTCAGTATAAGGTTAAGCCTAATTTAAGTTCTCATTTGGTAAAATATTATTTTTTATCTTTCTTTTATGAAAATTATTTTTATCTCCCCATTCTAAATATATATTTTAACCAAATACATATTTATTTATTTGTCATCAGAAATAGGTTTAGAAATGTACCCAGAAGAGCCAGAAACACTTGATGAAAGTAAAACTAAAACGAGTCTGTCACAGGTTTGTCAAATTTTTTACTTATATTTTAATTTTCTTGTTTCTATGCTTTAATAGTGCAAAGGAAATTACCTTTTAGACTAGGTTGTTTGGACTCCATAGATTATAAAATTTAATGTTTAATTTTTAAAGCATTTTAACTAGTTTTAAACTAATATATTCTTGGAAAAGAAAAAAAAATCCTGAATATTATCTGCTTCTTTCATTTTTAACCTCTTTACATAAGAACTAAATAACTTTAAATATTGAATCTTGTGATTAAGAAGTTGAAATTATGAACAATAGAGGAACAATAGCCAGTGAGTTAGATTTGTATGGATAGAGTAATTACTGTCAGTGTTTCAAATTTTCCAGTTTCATATTGGCAGTCACTAATGCCAAATTGTACCTGTTGTCTCTGTGTAATTGACTTAACACTCTACATTCAGGAAGAGAATGGGTTCATAAAATCAATCCAACTGCCTGTTAACAGAATCATATCTTCCAGAATAGGGAATTTGCCTTTTTAACTCTTTTAAAGTCTAATTTATGTATTTTGGGGCTGTTTCATTGGATCCATAAATATTTATTAAGGTTATAGTTTCTGTTCAATTAATCCTATAATAATTATATAATGTCCTTCCTCATCTTATGTGGTGGTTTTTGTCTTAAAGTCAATTTGATCAGAAATCAATATTGCCATTCCTGCTGTTTTGGTTGCCATTTGCTAGATACATGTTTTGCCCACCTTTGATTTTTGTCTATTTTGTTAAGTGTTTTTTCATGGTATTCCCGGTTTCTTTGTTCCATATAATTTTCTGTGCTGAGCTCATTATGTTTACGAATCATGTTATCATTTCCTTTGTAGCTATTGTTTTTGTATTTGCTAAATATTTGTGCTTGTCCTCTTTTTATTGCAATGTGAAAGTTTATCATTTTTCTTTGTGTTTACCCTGGGATTTATAATTGCCCCCCTGAGTTGAGAACTAGTCAGTTTGCCAGGTAGCTGTCCTCCAAATCTCTTGGCATAGCTGAGTGAGTGCCTCCAGCGTGGCATCCGTTTGTTTAAACATCTCAATGGATATCCCATCAATTCCTTAAGCCTTCTTTTTCACCAGTTGCTTCAGTGCAGCTTTGACTTCTTCCCTTCAATACCATTGGTTCCTGATCATGTGCCACTTCCTGAAACGGATGAACATCGACCAATTCTTTTTGGTACAGTGACTCTGTGTATTCCTTCCATCTTCTTTTGATGTTTCCTCCATCATTCAATAAATTGCCCATAGAATCTTTCATTGAGGCTTCTAGGAGGGCTCATCTTAAGCCCAGCAGCATATCAAAACTAACCAATCCTCACATTAGAGTTCCATACACCTTATTTTCATGGTCCCGCCCAGTAATCTAGGAGATCTGGTGACATAGTGCCTAAGGCATTTGACTGCTAACCAGAAGGCTGGCAGTTCAAACCCACCAGCCACTCCTCAGAAGACAGGTTGGACAATCTACTTTGGTAGTGATACTGCATCGGAAACCCAAGGAGGGGTCACTATGAATTGGATCCAACTCAATAGCAGTGCGTTGCGTTTGTCGTTGCCCAGTAATCTGGTGAGAGTCACAAAGACGATGGCTAGAAAAGCCATACCAAGTAATTAACTGCAGCACAGAGAGGAAAGCCCCATCAGAGAAGATAATCAAAAAGGGTATTTCCAGAGGCTGTGCGAGTGAGAAGAGCTAGAGGGAAATTTTAAAGTGAATAGTGGAAGGTGACAGAGTTCAGAAAATGAATCCCAATTACATTCACGTAAGGAGCAAGAAATTCACCTCATTCTTAAGCATATGGATCAATGAGGAGAATGCAATTTTGCTGTTTTAGGCTTGTGTGCCTGTGTATGTGCAGTTGCAGGGATGAAATAAGTAAGCTCAATCAATTCATTCACTACAAAAACCAAGAACAGTGAATGTTTCCTAAATAATAGATAAAACAATTTTTAAGAGTACAGTTTCATAGTACCATGATTTAACAGAGAAGCACATTCACTTTAGGTAAGCAAGGAAACAGGGAGAAGTAACTTTCAATAGGTCTGTAATCCCTCCTGCCATTCTGGAGGATGAGGTGGGGGTAGACCCATTTTGGTCACTATTATCCCCCAGCTCCAAGCTTCTCAATTTACCAAGAATTAATTTACTTAAAAGAGCTTGTTTTCCTATAACACAATTCCTGAACACAAAGTTTACTAATTATTTAGCCATTTTTCTAATACTGGCTAATTTTGGCCTTATTTGATTTTCCTCTTTCCCTGATCTATCTCCCCTCACTCCTCGCCACATTACAGGCAGGAACACAGTACTATCTCATTGACAGCCAAAACCACCCTGTGGAATGAAAAGTTATTCTCTACTCTTCAGATAAGGAAACTAAGCTAACGCTTAAATAATTTTCCCAATGGACATGTGACTGGGAAGTACCTGGAACTGGAATTTTAACTCAGTTCTCTCCGATTTTAAGAGGATGAAGAGCAAAAGAAAATTAGGACACTCTTCAGGTCCAGGGAGACAAATGCTGCGAAGGCATATGATCAAAATTTACCCATAATTCTGGCAGTGAGAAAGGGGAACATTTATTAAGCAGCTTCTAGGAACCAGAACAGGAACTCTGGTAGCATAGTGCCTAAGGCACTTGACTGCTAACCAGAAGGCTGGTGGTTCAAACCCGCCAGCCACTCCTCGGAAGGAAGATGGGGCAATCTACTTCCATAGTGATACTGCCTCGGAAACCCAAGGAGGGGTCGCTATGAGTTGGGTTCAACTTGACGGCATATAACAACAACATCAGTAACCAGAACAGGGCACTTTTAGGACAAACAGGAAGGGGTACTACTTTATTTTGGGGGAAGAGTGCGTAACTATTCATATGAGACTTAATACTCCCACAAGGGAGCTGAGAAAGAGAAATAGATTTAAAAGAGATTTCTATACATCCATGGAAGATGGATAATTGAGGAGTAGCTTGATGCAGGTACAGAGCTGGTTCACATGATGACATCATGCCTCCCACAAAGCAAGTACCTGCACCTCCACTCCTACCACCACCCTACCCTGGGCTACATGGTGCTCCTATTTCAAGATGCTGGGAGCTTGTGCTCAGAACAGGGCTAGAACCAATTCTTGAATTGCTTTTGCAATTTAAAACAGGACATTTGGGGAAACTCAAGTGAATAACCCATCCAATTGAATTCCTTCTGGTTGTTTCTCTCTTTGGATATCATCCATAGGGGCATCCCATGTCATGGAACCAATTCAAAGAAAGGTACCAGTTAAAGCAGCAGATAGTACATTTCCTACAAAGATACTGGTTATTAATAACACAGCGTGTATGTGTGTGTATGATGGGGGAATAAATACACATTCAGACAGAAATCATTAGATGATGACCCCAGTGGAGTTCATCCCATTTGTGCTGAATTTTAAGTCAAAGGCAGTGTTTGCATAGTTTTTGATGCCTTCTTCTATTCCAACAAAGAGAAAAAACAGGTAATATAAACATATACACATAGTAATACTTGTCTAGGTTTGTATTCAATCTGTAGTAACTGGACCTAGAGTTTTTTAACCTACTGTATGTTTCCTGGGGTTGGATGATGATGATGATGACAAACCACAGCTACGAATGATAGACTGTCTACGAACTACAAGCACCACACCCAGCATTTTATAGACGTGATTCCATTTAGTCCTCACAAAAGCCCTGTGAGGCAGTCATTACTGTCTCAGTCTCACGAGGAAACTGAAATTGAAGGAAGTCAAGGTTCTCCAGTGTTGCTAAGATAGTAAATGGCAGAGCCCAAATCAGAACTCTTGGTTGGCTAACTCTAAAGCGCCTGCTCTTTTTGATATGTCACACTGTCACTGCAGAGGTGTGTGTGTGTGTGTGTGTGTGTGAGAGAGAGAGAGAGAGAGAGAGAATATGAATGAATGAACTGAAGGTTAAGAAATCCTTATGGGCTAGTCCCACAGTCAAGACAGCCCTTTCATTGGGAGAGTAAACAAACTCTGAACTACCATGCAATTCTCAGGGGTATTTTTAAATTAAAAGGAGTTAAGAGTCATAAAGCAAATGGCTTTAATTAGCAAAGTGGCTTTACAAATCTAAAATAAAGCCTCACTGAAATCATGAGGAACCATATGGGCTAAAATTAGAGCCTGCATATCCCTCTAAAGACAAACAATACACAGATGTCAACTTGGATCCTTACCTGTATCTTAATTCTTGCTGGTAGCATGACTGCCTCCTACAAAGGGCAAGGGGATGGAGGAACACTCAGTTCCTTCTGCTCACCACCTCATTCATTCTCTAGCCCCAAGTTGTTCCTTCGATACCTACCTTGGCCTTAGTAATTTTAAGCAAAAAACCAATTAGGAAAATTGTAGGTCACGATTTCTCTTTGAAGAGTAAAAGCCAAACCTCCCCCTTTCTTTTTTAATATTTAATAATTTGATTTCAAAGAGATATATCATTTCTTTCATATCTTCAAACCAGAAAGTCCCTCATTCTAATTACATCCTCTTGGGTGCCAACCGCATTTTGAAAATACTTCACTTTAAATTTTCATTCACAAAGTACACAAAGACATTGATGTTTGGCTTCCATTAGCCAGCTCTGAACCAGAACGTGAACAGCTCTGGAAACTACAGCTGAGTCCTGCTGGACGGGGAATTCTGTCTTGGTTTTGTGGGAGGGACAGCCCCCTTGGAGCCCAGGGCTACCTGGCTTTGCAGTTTCTGTGTGTCTCTTTTCTCCTCTTTATTAATAACAAAATTGTTAGGTAAAGTGGTTGGCAGGAAACCCTCAATCTACCCTTAGGAAAAAATGTTTCCCCTTGTAGAATCTTTGAACCGTAATCCCTTCAAACCCTCCGTACTGAGTATATGTAAGCACTACTGGGATGATCATTTTTCTAGGACGTTTTATGTCCTCAGAATTTCTGACAGAAGCAGTCCGCAGATGAAAGGTATTCTTCATTTTACGTGAGGAAACTGAGGCACACGGAGGTAAATTTAAAGGGCCAAAGGCTAGCCTCAGAAACATAGAAGTCAATGTGTGGCTGTAAGTTTGTCCCGTGACAAAAAAGTACCTTCTCTTCCATATGGGATTTAGACTGGTATGTTCCAGTAGTCTTTATACAAAAGCCCTTTAATTAAAATTATATTTCAGAGAAACATACCAAGATGTTAAGAGAGTGGTTGGATTATGGGAAATCATGCTTTCTTTTTACAATTTTGTAAAATGAACATTTTAGAATTTAAAAAGAAACATTATTTGAAATTAAAGAAATAAATTTAAAAATTCATAAAAATAGGTACAGTTTTTTAAAATTTTACTTTAGGATTTTGCTCAGAGATAGAATCGCAGTTTTATAAATGACTTGCTTTTAGGAATCTAGATTTGAATCAGCATATGGTAAGTTGTATTACCATCTCATGTTTTATCATCAAGAGAGGATGAGGAGGAAGATATAACATAATAACTTAGAGAAGACAGAAGATCCTCTGAAAGACATTTGGTAAAAGTTGTCCTTAGACTCTTTCACACCATAAATAACTTTGGCAATAAAACCCAGAAAGAATGTAGCCTATTTGCTCCCTTCCATTTTCAACCACTATACTCATAATTTTTTTTTGAAGAGAGTGCAGCAGAGAAACAGTTCTATATGGAACACAAGGAATATGAGAAGAAGAAAGAAGCCTGGAGCAGAGAGTCCCTTGAGTTCCCTCAAACCAGGGTCCTTTTCCTCTTGGGCACAGAGACATTTCCCAGCCTCCCTTCCAGTTAGGTGTGGCCATGTGACCAGATTATGGCCAATGGCATGTGACCATTTCCAGATTTGGTCCATAGAACCCTCTAAGATTATATCTTTTTCCAAGTGCCAACTGAATGGAAAGGACTCCTCCAAGGGTTGGCAGAAGGAATAGCCACAAAACAAAAGGCTCCTAGGGCCCAAAATAACCACATGGAAAGAAGTCTGCAGGCCTTATCTGTTATAGCAGGAAGTGGCACGCTAATGTCAAGCCTGAAGTCTGAGCCGTATTTGGGGGTTGGTTAGTGATTCTCATAATGAATCATCTTTTTTTCCTTTCTGATGTTGCCCATTCTGGAAACCTCATTCAAACAACAACAGTACACTTACAAACTGAAGTCAGTCTGGCCCTGATTGGAAGCCTCCATTCTGAGATCCTTGATCTTCTGTCCATTCTCCAGCCAAGAAGGGCCAGGTCAATCCTTATAGATCTCTACAAGGTGGTGACAGTTTTTGGGGTGAGGGTGACCTATGCTTGTTCTGAATGTTTAGGAAATCAACATTTGTAACTGTGCAAAGTACAGATGAGCAAAGGTTTCTTGGAATGCAATCTGAGAACAAAACAAAACAGAGCAGTACTGCCACAATAGACAGGATGCGACACTTTTGATTAAAATGCCACGGCTGATGTAAATTTACTGCCATCAAAACTCTCCTGACACAAATCGCTGAGACAGAATAGCATTATAACTTCAACATAAATGCCTCCTACTTTCTCCAAATTGCCATGATCTTGTATCTCACCAGTTTTAAAGTCTTAGGTCAATACCAACCTGACCCAGAGTACTCTGATAATATCTCATTGTAGGTTCTTCACGCATCCTTAATTTTACAGGCAGTGTGTTACACATAAAACAAAATTTATTAAGAGCCCCACAAAGGTGTTTTTAAACTGTTATTTTAAAACAAACACATGTTCACTGTAGACATTTTAGAAAATGCAAAAATCCTGAGTAGCAAAATTACTTGCCATCTTATTACTGAGAAATAACCACTATGTTCTTATGGAATGTTCTGCAAATGCATATTGTTTCTAATGTTTTTTTTTTTTTTAATTTTTTTGTCTTTTGCATAATACACTGTGTTTCTTTGCTGTCTTTTCCCTGTACTCATTTAGAATGTATGCACCCTCTGTGTAATCTACTGACGTTTACCTGTAAGTATTTTAGCTTAGTTTACTCTCTCAAAGTATAAATGCTGAGGATGAAATCTAATGTTCTATTAGATAAGAAATTTAGCATACCTTTATTTTCTCCTTTCTCTCTTTCCCAGTTACCAAGTTTTGTTATTTTAATCTGATTTCAGATTCCTGTTACATTATTTTTATATGCTACTTCCATTTTACTCATTAATTTCGATGTCTGTACCAGTGTAACTGAATCAGTAACAGTAACACAGACCTATATTATCACTGGTTTTTCTATACCGCATCTTCCCCATTTTGAACTTTTTATCTTGATACATAAATCACGGCTAACACTGCAAAGAACGGGAATTCCACACACTACATTGTGCTCATGTGGAACTCGTATATGGATCAGGAGGCAGCCATTCAAACAGAACAAGTGAATACTGTGTGTTCAGAATTGTGTGTCAAGGCTGTATCATTTTACCATACTTTTTCAATCTGTATGCTGAACAACTAATCTAAGAAACTGGACTATATGAAGAAAAACGTGGCATCAGGGTTGGAGGAAGGCTCATTAACAACCTGCGACGTGAAGACGACACAACCTTGTTTGTAGGAAATGAAGAGAACTTGAAGTGCATAGGGATGAAGGTCAAAGACTACAGTTTTCAGTATGGATAAAACGAGTATGGGGAGTTAAGGTGAGTTCAGTTAGAGACTGTGAGACCCTGTTCAATATTTTAGGCACAGATAAAGATAGAAAACAAAAAGTTTAAATTTACTGGCTTTGAATATCTGAGGAGTATGTTTGGTAGAAGCAAGCAACAGCAGGCACTACAGAGGGTTTTATCTTTGGGCCAGAAGGTTGTTTTTTGTTGTTTGTTTTTCTTCCTTGTTTTGCCAGGGCAGCCACACCAGAGGTAAGAACAGAGTGAGTTCATCACTTGTGGCCCTGACTGGTGCCCTTTCCTGCGGTCCTGGTAGGGTCCAGATGTACCTCCCCGTGCCCCATGGTCCACCTCACCTCAGACCTTGGCTTTCCAAGGTTGGGCTGTTGGTGTGATTCTGCCCACGACAATCCCAAGACTTCCAGAAGAGTGGGTGCTGCACCGAGGTAGGATTGGTCCCATCTACGTGTTCCCTGGCAGAAATTCTTCAGAGCATCTAGTACTGACATAAGTTTAGAAGAGTTTTGTATTCCACTGATTATTTATTTCAATGAGTGTCCAATGACATATAGGGGGAAAACAGAAGTAAAAATGGTAGGCTCATCTCCCTTCATTTTACCTGGAAGCCCCTCCTTTTGCTATAGCCATTTTTACATTATCTGCACAAAGGGTAACCAACCTAACATCGCCTCACCACCTCCACCAACCACTTGAAAGGGTGCTCTGGAAAGTTATTTTAAAAATGAGTGCATGCTTAGTTCTCCCTATGGGTATCCCCAGCAAAGTGCCAACAAGTACTTATACATGCGTGAAGAGGAGATAGTTTCCATGGGTGGATGGCTGAGCCTTACCTGATCAGTCTCCACCAGGCTGCATTCTCTTCCTTTTCCCCAAGGTCTTCTGGGATTCCCAGTGAGGAAACTTTCAGAGCCAACTTTCCTGTCCCTTCCATGATCTAAAACTTTGCCTCATAAAAAGTTGGGGATTCCTGCTTTAAATTCCATTGGCTACATATAAATCAACCACTTCTGAACTTTGTTCTTAGAAGAATGAATTGTTAAGGGATTTCAGAAACACTCGGGTCATTTTTCCTCTTGATTTCTTCTGCAAGCCACTGGTTTAGAACAAAGGCCTTGTGCTTCGATGAAAGATTTCTTTTCCATCAAAAGTAAAATAATAGAAGTGATGCCATAAAGGATTCCATTTCAAGAAATTCTTCTGTACCCCAGAAATGAAATATCACTGAGTTGGAAGGGGCCTTTGAGGTGCGCAAGTCTAACTTTATAGCCAGTTCAGAGCCCCTCTTCTCTATGGTATCTTTGTGGGGTGTGTGTATGTGTGTGTGTGTGTGTGTGTGTAAAATATACATAGAGGGCCCACTACTCCTTAAGGTAGCTCAGTCTATTTGGGGCAGTTTATTATAAGGTGATTAATCCTTAGACCAAGTTGTTATCTGCCTCCCTCAAACCTCTGGCTATTTGAATTCCGTGCTGGGAAGCCACAGAGAATCAGTCTCCCTCTTCTATAACAATCCTTTCATGTATCTGCAGCTGCCCATCACCAAATCTCCTCTCAGTCTTTGTGGTGCTAAACTCCCTGATTAGCTCGCCTCTAAGATGGCTCCCAATGATCCCCACCTCTTGGTATCCATGGTCTTATTAAAGCCCTCTCTCACACTGTCTTAGGGTTGGCCTATGTGACCAACAGAATATGGATGGTATGTGACTTCAGAGGCTAGATTATAAAAGGCACTGCAACTGCTGCCTTGGTGTCTCTCCCGGATCGCTCATTCTGGGGTAAGTTATTGCTGGGTCGTCAAAACACTCAGTGGACAGGGGCATGTGGCAAGGAACTGCCAGGCAATAGCCGTATGAGTGAGCCATCCTCCAGCTCTATATCAAGCCTTTAGATGACAGTGCAAATCCAGTTGCCATCTTAACTGCAACCTCAATGAAAGACCTTGAGCCAGAACCTCCCAGCTAAGCTGCTTCAGAATTTCCAACTGTCAGAAACTGTGTGAAATAATGTTTGTTATTTAAACTGCTAAACTTGGCTACAAATCAGTTACAAAATAATAAATAATAAATGCACACTTCAAGTTCCTATAAATGTTCTTTAAAAGATAAAGTCTGTATAGACTCTTCATCCTAGAATAGACACTGCCTTTTTTTAAGTGCCTGTCTTAAAATAGTAGACAGGAGGGTAAAAATAACAACAAAAATAACAAAAACATTCATCAAATGCTTCAGGTGTGGCCACTGTGCTAAGCATTTCACAGGTATCATCTGAGTTTATCCTTTATAAAATCTCCCTGATGTAAATTCTAGTATTCTATTCATTTTATAGATAAGGAACAGAGGTTTATAGAGATTAAGAATCTTCTCCAAAGTCACTATACTAAAAGGAGAAATTAAAAAACAGGCAGACACAGCCAGCTATCCAGAGGGAGTGAATAGTTGGACCTGTGGGCTCAGGACCATAGTCACAGGGGACCATCAAGCTTAACTGACATAACATACTACACAAAAACATCATTTCACATCCTACTTTGGTGAGTAGTGACTGGAATCTTAAAAGCTTGCAAGCAGCCATCTAGATGCAATGATGGATCTCTCTTCATCCAGAGCAACGAAGAGTGAAGAAAACCAAAAACACATGGAAACAATCAGTCCAAGCAACTGGTACACTATGCGATCCTCAGCCTATATGACTATGAGACCAGAAGAACTAGATGGTGCCCGGCTACCACTGTCAACCATTTGGAGGGGGATCTCTGTAGAAGATCCTGGATAGAGTAGGAGAACAATGTGGAACGAAACTCAAAATCATAAAAAAAAAAAAGAAAAGAAAAGAAAAAAGGGACCAGGTTCGCTGGTCTGAAAGAGCTTGACGAAACCACTGAGACTATGGCCTCTAGTTGCCCTTTAGGTCTGGAATTGAACCCACTCCTGTGGCTTCTAGCCAAGCAAAAGATAGGCATATGAGCTGAACATTTACAATAGGTAAATATACTCCTAGGAGAGACCAATCACAGGAGAATAGAAGGGCTGTGTATGTTCAGGGAAACAGCTCAAGGGGCAGGAGTGCATGGGAGGGAAGGACACAGGGAAAAGGTAACTGTGGGGAGGAAATGGGAGGGAAGCTGTTGCATTGTGGGAAATTGTAGTCAAAGGCATGCGACAAAGTATATGTGAGCTGCTGTATGGAAGATGAACTTGCTCTGTAAATTTCACCAAAATCACAATAAAAACTTAAAAAAACAAACCAAAACAAACAGGCAGAGTGACTCCAGAGCACATGCTCTAAAATTTTGGGCTTTGGAACAGAGTACAGTAGAAATACCTTCTCCCATAAGCTGCTTTCTGTACTAATTCTCCACCAATTTTGCTAGCAGTCTTGGAATGCTGTTGGACTATGAAAACTATGGTCAACTAAGGCTTCTACATAAACTGCTATCAAACTTGGACTTATATTTCCTTATTAAATCATTATTCTTAACCTAAACAACAACAGTTAAATGTGTCTCTGTTCAATTTAACTTGGTTAGTTAGCTTTGGTTCATCAATTGAGCTCATTTTTTTTTTTTTTCCTTCCTCTTGAGCCTTCATCATCCAACATTCAGCTATCATTGTCGGCTTTGTGTCACCTCTAAATTTGGTAAATGTACCTTATATGTCTCCTTTCAGGTTGCTCATAAAATTCTCAATAGAAAAGGAGGAGGATGAGACTCATAGGTCCATCCTAGAGGCCCCCTTCCAGATCAATACAATCATACCACCAACCATTTTCTTGGGATGTTCATGGTTAAAACCTTATCATCCTTCCCAAAATGAACTAAGGTGATATGCTTGGGTATCCATTCATTTCAGAAGGTCATGATCATTGTTCAATCTCACCGACCAGCCAACTGTGAACCCTTTTAACTCGTATTTCTCCATTCCATCCATCTGAATACTTTGAGAGATTTTGTCATGCACCTTGCTGAAATCTAACTGTATTATATTAATAGCATTATGTCTGTAGCATTTCCCTCATTAGTCCTATAGTGCTAAAAGAAGAAATTAAGTTAGTCAGCTGTGACTATTGGTGAATTCATCCAGGGTCCTAAATATTCCTTCTCTATCTCTGAGTATATGTGAACTGCTGTATGGAAAGTGAATTTGCTCTGTAAATCTTCACCCAAATCACAATTAAAAAAAAAAAAAAAATAGAAGGCTATTGAAAGCCATAGAATCATCAGGAAAGCTTCAGAACCACACTTGGAAATGGATAGTAAACTGAGATGGCTTCAGGGAGTCAGGAATTGGGAATTACAGAATTCATCTCAGAGTGGGACTTTGCTCAGCATGCCACGGTTGTAACTCATGAGCTCCAACCTCATCACTTCTTTGTCTGTTTGCTCAAGATTCACATTCTAGGAGAGAGACTATGAGAGAAGGCAGGGCATCTGATTGTGGCCGTAAGCCAGCGCAAACCAAGTTAGGGAAGAGAGAATGCCCCAAAAGAAAAACTAGGTACTATTAGGAAGTGGGGAAATGTATGCCAGGCGGCCATCAATGTACTCCACAGAGACATGGATGTTTGATTCAAGATAAAAAAAAAATTGGGGGGGGGGCGGTCTAATAATAATTTTGTCTGGAATTTTCTTGGAAGTATCATTAAGTTTTAATGATATATATTCTGAAGAATCTTCAGGCATTTTTACTGATTTAAAGTTAGAAATATCTATTTCCATTCCTTGAGCAATTTTTACATTTGTGACTATTTCTTAAAAATTACCAACAAGGATGGAATGATTTTTGCTACAAGTTACCTCAGTATACACTGAGGTGTAATTCATCTGCACTCTTGAAAAGTAAATTTATTTATAGCATCAGATGGTCCTTCACTAGGCCCCTGATCCTTCTATTTCTTATTTTATTTTCTCTAGTTTGAAAATCCTTCTCCTTGATAGAAAATATGAAAACAAAATAATAGCCAGTGATCATCTTTTCCTGATCTGGCACTAACCTTATTCCACCTGTTCCAAGAAATGGACTTATTCCTTCTGTTCTCATCTCTGTGCTCTCAAATGTAGCTTTAGAAACCCACTCTCTCTCTCTTTTTTTTTTTTTTTTGATATGGTCAATAGCCAATTTTGCCTTAGCCAATAATAGCCAATCTTGTGGGCAAGATTCAGTTCCTTCTGTTTTCCTGACTTTCTCATCAACATCTGCAGCCCAGGAGGCACCAATATTCTGGCTCATTTAACAAAATGTCATTCTGGACTATTCTTTATCACCTCTTAGAACATGGCCTTCTTTTGATCTTCCCTGCACAACCTATTAAATGGTGTACCAGAGACCATCTTCTGCAGACACACTTGGGTTTTCTTTAAATGTCTCTTCACCCTTTTTTTCTTTGCTTTCTCATGCACTGACTACAAACCCAGAACCATTACGAGCTTCCCAACTTTACCAGGACAGCTTTCCTTTTAGAATCCTGCTCATGGGATCATATCTGATTTTTTTTTCTCTGAATTTTTTGAAACTCTGCTTTCCCAAAGTCTATACCTCGTTTTCTTCTTTTACTGCTACCTGTTATCCTCTCTGGTCAAGACTGCATTCAAAGAAGCAGGTGTCCCTACCTTCCGAGTAACCACAGTAAGCAAAGAATTTTTTAGGTGTTCAATTTGTAGCATGATGAGATTTCTAGAAAATGTACTAATCTGAAGTTTGCTGTCAAACTACATTCTACCCTTATGACTACTTTGTAATCAGGATTCAGATGGTATTAATTATTTGGATAGGCTATTCCTACTTTCGTAGTGATACTGCCTTGGAAACCCAAGGAGGGGTCGCTATGAGTCGGGGCCAACTCGATGGCAAATAACAACAACAACAACAATGTATCTGTAGACTGTAACCATGATATAACTTTTGATATCTGCCCCTGCTCCCCCCCCCCCCCATTTTTTTATCTTGAATCAAACGTCCATGTCTCTGTGGAGTACATTGATGGCCGCCTGGCATACGTTTCCCCACTTCCTAATAGTACCTAGCTTTTCTTTTGGGGCATTCTCTCTTCCCTAACTTGGTTTGCACTGGCTTATGGCCACAATCAGATGCCCTGCCTTCTCTCATAGTCTCTCTCCTAGAATGTGAATCTTGAGCAAACAAAGAAATGGTGAGGTTGGAGCTCATGAGTTACAACTGTGGCATGCTGAGCAAAGTCCCACTCTGAGATGAATTCTGTAATTTCCAATTCTTGACTCCCTGAAGCCATCTCAGTTTACTATCCATTTCCAAGTGTGGTTCTGAAGCTTTCCTGATGATTCTATTGGCTTCCAATAGCCTTCTATTAAGGACACTTTTGTTTAAGTTATCTAGAATTGACTGCCACAACAAAAGAAAACCAGTTGATGTACCTCAGAAAAGGTATAGTTGTCCACTGACTTAATGCACTGATGTTCCACTGCATCAAATCTTGGTGATGTCCACAAGATCTTGGGATCACTCATTTAACTCATTGGAAGCATCTATTTATTTCAGTTTTCCAAAAACATTTGCTTAGTAAACCCACAAGGCATAACCTGTATTAAAATTTCAAGTTTAATATTTACTGCCCCTATAATGAGCTCTATGCAATCTATAGTTATCTGAGGTTGGAAGTATTGTTTATGGTACTGCTGTGTTCTGTGTTATTACTGTCCTCTTAGTTTTAAATTTTTTTCTTTTCTATTGTTTTCATTTTTGTATCCTCTTTCTTAACTCAAGTTCTCCCTCCCTAAACTGATAAACATGACAACTTCATGCCCTCCTTTAATGTTTTGTAAAATTTAAGTAAACATACTTACTCCTCACTTATCAACTTATCTTGTTATCTGACATTTTGCATTCATGACAACAGTAAAAAGTCTACTATCTATTTTGTGTATTAGTGACACACATCTGGCAGTAATGAAGGCTGAGGTGTGAAGTAAGAGTAACAGTGGTTGTGAAGGTTAAGGTTATGTGTCAACTTGGCTGGACCATGATTCTCAGTGGTTCAGCAGTTATGTAATGATGTGGTTTGGCAGTTATGTAATGATGCAATTTGGCAGTTATATAATGATGTGATTTGGCAGTTTATGGAATGGCGTAGTCATCTTCCATTTTGTCATCTAATATCCTCCTCCACTTTCGCATAATTTCACATTATAACCTGGTTTTTGCAAGCTAACCATGTCGATAAGTGAGAAATGGGTGTACTGGACCTGGAAACAAATCAACACAAAAATGCTGAATGTTGCTTCATTTTCAAACTATACTTGGACACATTCCATAGCATTGTGCTTTACAGTTTTACGTAAGTCTTTATCTTTCTCTCCCCTAAACTTCTGTTTAAAGACATATTGATCAACACAGTGGCTCTTTTGCCAAACATGTACTTCCCTGTCTTTGCACACTAAAATCCATCTCTTGCTGGTCAGTATTAATATATTATATTTATATAGGCAGCAACCTCATCTTGATAGTTGTCTGTGTTGGCCATTTTCCATCATGTCTAAGATAGACGGTCAAGAAATATCAGACATCTACTAAGAAGCTCTATCAGGGTCAACATTGTACTTTAAGGTAGAAAGTCACCATTCATAACCATACTGCCTCCTCCTGGAATTGAAGACTGTTAGGATCTTCTACTCTCCCAGGTGTCAAGGCAATGGTATTTGAAAGGGAAAACCTCAAGTAGCAAGTATCTTTATTAATATGTCCTGCCCAGTCAGGAAGCCACTGCTTTCTTCTGCTTATTGGAATGGATCTTTTATGTACATACCCATTTGTGAGATGCTTCCTACAAATTGAGAATGTCTATATCTTGCCTCCAGCAAAATGTCCTCTGTAGGCTTAGATGGTGAAACAGTGAACAACATTCTGATCCATTCCATAGCAGCCCTTAAGGGAAGGAGGACACAGGGAACAGGGACAGGTTATTTAGCCCTCTCTTGATCCTTATTTGTATACTTCTAGGGTGAAATACTCATGAGGGTACAAGACCCCAACCACAAGAGCCTAAATGGTCTTTCAAAAACATCTAAACAATTGTTGCCAGATTTTACAAACACCCATCTCCCCACCTTCAGTTTTTTTCTTTTTTTGTGTTAATAACTTTTGCAATTCTGAAAGCAACACATGCTCAAGGCAGAAAACCTGAGAGAACAGAAAAGTGCCAAGAAAAAATCCCCGTCACCTGAAAGCCTATCACTCACAGACAACTGCTGTTAATACTTTGGAATATAAACTTTGTCTTTATTCTGTGCTCCAACTCTACCCCCCAACAGGGAGTAAAATGATACTATCATGAACACTGAAGACTGAAATTGATAAGGATTTCATTTTACTTGGATCCACAATCAACATCCACGGAAGCATCAGTCAAAGAATCAAACATATTGCACTGGGCAAACCTGCTGTGAGGGATCTCCTTAAAGTGTTAAAAAGAGTAAAAATGTCACTTTGATGACTAAAGTGCACTTCACCCAAGCCCTGGTAT
>NW_006921652.1:9711954-9776949 GCF_000298275.1 Orycteropus afer afer
CAGGGATTGTGGGGCTGGCGCGGGATCGGGCAGTGTTTCGTTCTGCTGTGCATGGGGTCGCTATGAGTCAGAAACGACTCGACGGCACTTAACAAAAACAACAACATATGCATGTGAAACCTGGACAATGAATAAGAAGACTGAAGAAGAATTGATATCCTTGAATTGTAGTACTGGTGAAGAACAGTGAAAATACCATGGACTGCCAGAAGAACGAACAAATGTGTCCTGGACAAAGTGCAGCCAGAATGTTCCTTAGAAGTAAGAATGGCCAGACTGTGTCTTACCTACTTTGGTCATGTTGTCAGAAGGAACCATGCTTTGGAGAAGGATATCATGCTCAGTAAAGTGGAGGGTCAGTGAAAAAGAGGAAGACCCTCAATGATGGACTGACACAGTGGCTGCAATGATGGGCTCAGGTATAGCAAAGACTGTGAGGATGGCACACGACTGGGTGGTGTTTTGTTCTTTTGTACAAAGGGTCGCTGTGAGTCGGAGCTGACTCGACAGTACCTAACAACAACAACATATAATACTTAGGCTTAGAGTTACCCATCTGTGCTAGAATCTGAAAAGCCTCTGTAGTGGTTAAGTTTGTGTCTCAACTTGGCTAGGCCTGGTTGAGTGGCTGGGCAGCTGGATGTAGTATTCCCCACGATGAAACTGGTAATCAACTCCATGGTGGAATCTACTATGAGCAGCTGAGTGCTGCCGTAGGGTTATGTGGTCTATTTCCTGTATATAAGAAACAGCTTTGGACATGGTCTCTAGCTTATGGCATGCTTGAACCCTGCATGTAGCCGTGTTGTTGTTTAGCAGCCTGGGATGTTCTGACGATCCTGGGACTTCCAATGGACTTGAATTAATGGCCTGCCATGTGGTTTGGTAACATTGGGACTGTGCCTTTTCACTTGTCAACCTTGGGCTTTTCAGTCTCAGCAGCCAGCAGCTGTCTGAGTGAGGAAAGGCTTCTAGCTCCAGTGGGCCGGGAGCAGGAGGCAGAGCTGAACCTCAAGGGTGAGGGGCTTTCACCTAGCCCCTAGAGCCTGACACTTTGAACTCGGACTTAAAGCCTCCAAAACTCCCGTTTGTTAAGGCCATCCCATTTGTGGTATATTCTTGTCAGAGTGGCACTAGGTAACCAGAACCGCCTCCATCCACAGTAGCTACTGTGATGTGGCACACCCAGGGGCTGGAATGCAGCAATGCAAAAGACTCTGAGATGGCAGCCTGGGTCCTCAGTCACATATTCTTTTGATAACTTTGGCCAAGTCACTCCTTTCTCTGGGCCTCAGTTGACACCTCTATAAAATGAGGAGTTCAGTCTAAATAACCAAGGTTCCTCTCACATTAAAATTGGGATTCTATCAGAAAACGAGAGCATGGATGGGACAGTCCTTTGAGGAGGATGGTACTACATGGAAATTCAAATGTTGGTCTATTAATGGAATGCTCAGGTGCTGCAGGAATAAAGAATAAAAAGGGGTGATTGTTTAAAAGAGACTAGTTTAATCCAAGAGGGCTTGTTGGAGAAGGAAGCTTGAATGTGGGCACACGTTTTAAGGGCACAGGGAATATGTGGGGCCAACACACACCATGCAGAATGCATGTGCAGAAGTGCAAAGGTGAGAAGTGGTGGAGGGGTGGAAGGCTAAGAGATGGGGTGGGAGGAGGCTGAATGGACCGGATACAACTGGAGAGCAGGAACCATGATAGATCCTTGACTAGAAAATAGCAATGCAGGAAAATGGTGTGTGAGGAAGTTTTAAAAGTGCTTCCTTTAGCTCAGTCTTGGAGATCAGTTCTACAGAATCTACTCACTCTAAAGAAAGAGAGCCTAACTGTAAAAACCCAGCTTTGGGCCAAAGTTTTCCTTTGTCCAAAGGATGACCAAAGAACCCCCATCAATTAACTTAGGGTCCCAGCCTCAACTAGACCTCTCTAGGAGCTGCATGGGCATCAGAAGTAGAAAGCATAGGATGGAGGCCCTTTGTGAACGGCTGGGTCTGGGAGGTCTGGGCAGGGGCTGCGCCTTCATTCCACACCCAGGCCTTAGAGTGAGGCTCAGACGGGACTTGGTGGCATGACACCCAAAGCTATGCCAGATATGCCAAGTCCTCTGTCAGCTCTCACAGCACTTGTGTCCTGATGCTGTGCACCACCTGCCTGCTCCCTGGGAGAAGGTGCTGTCCTAGCAACCAAGGGCAGAGGCTCTGTAGCAGGTGAGCACCTTCTCCCACCAGCTGTTAGAGAGAGGTGGGTGTTGGAATGTGGCTCCAAGGCACCCTGGCCTCGCTCAACCTGGTGTTTCACACACCCATTCCTTAACCTCATTCTGTACCCATTTCATACCTCTTCCCACGCAGTGTTTACTAAAATCTCTCCTCCCTACCAAATGAAGCATGAGACCAGGGCTCCCAGGGCTGCCTGGGGAATGTTCCCACAACCGGGTGAGTGTCTGGTGAGGGATTCCAGGGTCGCCACCCTACAGGCTGCAGCATCCAGGCCACCCACACGGGGGGGGGGGAAGGACCCCATTTCCACCTCGGGGTGACTGATGTTCTCAATGACAACAGCACCACCAGGCAAAGTCTCAGAAGGTGGATTTTCCTGGCACTGGTTTATAAATGGAAAACAAAAGACTTTATAGGAAAAGGAAAATAAAGAGTCTGGGGACTTTGCTGTTTGTTTACATAGCAGGGGCAGCCAGTTAAGGGACAAGTAAGAACCTGTGCAGCGTTTTATAATCACTGTGTCTATAAGCTGGTGTCTAGCTGTACATTCTCCTCTGGAGTCTAGGATCTTGCTGCTCAAAGTGTGGTCCACGGACCAGCAGCTGCGCAGACACTTGTCAGAAATGCAGAATCTCAGGCCCACCACAGAGCTGCTGAATCAGGATGTGCCCTTTAACCAGATGCCCAGGAGGTTTGTGCACACATTGCAGTTTCAGAAGTGTGGCTCTACAATATGACTGATTCTCAGTCTTGGTCACACTTAAATCACTTTCAAAAAGTACTGATGCCTGGGCCCATCCCCATGCCCACCCTCACTCCCAGAAATGATGATGTAATTGTTCTAGGTGCAGCTCAGACAATGCAATTTTAAAAACAACAACAATTTGGGGGCAGGGACCTCCCCAGGTTATTCTAATATAAAGCAAAGTTTGAGAACCACTGGCCTAGTGTACATATAAAACAGATTGAAAGAAAAAAACAAAACCAAGAATTTCCTTCCTGGATCACAAACAGAATCACAGAAAGCTTTGCAAATAACTATAGCAAAATTCATTGAGAATAAACTGACCATATAACCACTGATTTGATGTGCCTTTACCATATACCAGTGGCTTTCAAATCAATTCTGACTCATGGCAATGCCATATGTGTCACACTGTGCTTGCAGGGTGTCTAATGGGTGAGGTTTTAGAAGTAGAACACCAGGACTTTCTTCCAAGGGGTCACTGGATGGATTCAAACTGCCAACCTTTCAGTTAGCAACTGAACCCATTAACCATTTGTACCCCCCAAGGACTCCCCTTTACCAGAGAGTGTCAATAAATGATGGAGTTAAAAAGGGAGAAATAAAAACAATGTTTAATTGCAATTTTCAGTGAAAATAAAAGGTATAACACTTCTTCTCTCCCATCTTCTTCTCACCTTGCGATTAATTAAAATAAACAAAAACAAACAAAAAACAAAATATCCCCATGTAACAGTTTTCAAACCAGTAAAAGGGAATATTTTTGTGTGTAGGTTTTATTAGCACAATTTTATTTTTGCATTGCAAATTTCAGGTCTGATAACGCGCTTTGCACTAAGGTTACATAAGCACAGTGGAAGTTCTTGTGTTCACAAGCAGAATACAGAGTTTCCTTTTACTATAAACTCCTTTAATGTAGTTGGACATCAATCTTTATAGCCTAGAAAGAAGGTTTTATTTCACTGCCAGAGCTGGTATTTGGGGAAAGAACTTCCAAAAAACACAAATGTCTTTCAGCATCATGTTGGGTAAATAATCAAGGGGGTATGAATTAGTCTCTCTCTAACTTCCTGCCTTATTTTGCTTTAAACTCATAGGTGAGCTATGAAAAGACATGTGCCCTAAGTAACATTCCAGCCACCTAGGCAGGATGTCAGTCCCAAAGACAAGTCTTGGCTTTTGGTTCTTTCCACACTTTGTCTGTTATCTAGTCTCAGGGTACGCCAACAAAACCAAACAAAAGTGTAGACCTATTTGTGCACTAGTTTCACTCCCTTCAATTCAAACCCAAACCAAACTCACTGCCATCAAGTTGATTCTGACTCACAGCGACCCCCATAGGGCTTCCAAGGATGTAAATCTTTATGGAAGCAGACTGCTTCATCTTTCTCCTGCAGAGCAGCTGGTGGGTTCAAACTACTGACCTTCTGGTTAATAGCTGAATGCCTTAACTACTGCACTACCAGAGCTCCTTCTCTTCAATTCAAGCCATTCGTAAAACCAACTCAGGAAAATACAATGTGACTTTTGGTGTGGGCTTCCCTAATTATAATCAGGTTTTATATATTACATGACCACATTCAGTGGGAAATGACAGAGGAAAAACTGTCAGTATACACTTCCATGCCCTGAAGAAGCACAAAGTTCTCCCACTCACCTGCCTTTAACTCACAAAGAAGTCACTGTTACCTCCAACACCCCCACCAGAATCTCAGCAAGTTCATTGAGACTGGGGCTGATGTCAGTAACCGGAGTTCATGCAGGGTGCTTCTTTCACACTGATCAGCAGCCAGGTACGTGGTATCAGGAATGAGGTTGGAATGGAGTACTCCAGGGCAAACCCATGTTGAAGCAGGGACATGATGAGGTGTCAGGCAATCACCAGGACCAGTGGCTTTCCATTCAGTAGACTGTGTGTGACCAGTAACCCTTCTGACCCAAATAAAACTTTCCAGCTTGACATGACCCAAAAGAAGTCATCCCCACCACACACATCCAAAGGAAACTACATCTACTAGAGATAGTTCCATGAAAGCCCACCCTTGGTTTTCTTAAGCCTCCTTGGATTGTGAACAGGCCTGTAAGTAACCTGGGTTTTAAAAACTTTAGTTCTCTTTATTTTCTTGAATGCTCAAAAGGAACAAAAGTATATACTGTGAAAAGTCTCTCTCTTACCTGTCCCCAAAAAAAAGCCAGGCCCCATCCCCAAAAGTAGTGAGATAACAGGGTCTCAGGCACATGACCACTGGTACCACTTTCTGTAAAAGGCTCCACTCTAATGAGTGAAGGGTTCTCTTTGCTTTTTATCAGTTCCCTAAAGAAAGACTCATGCAACTTCACTGTCATATGAAGATACCATAGCTCTGAAAGTTTCCTACCCTAATCCCTGGGAAGTACCACAAACCAGTCCACATGGCACATATTGAGAGTGCAGGAAATGAGAGCACAAAGGTACACCTCCAACTTCTTGTAGGTGGGAACTTCAATTCCCCAGATGTCTTCACCAAATATTAACTGAGCTCTTTCCCTGTATACGATGACTTACTAGATGCCTCAGAAGGTAAAAACCAGGAGCAAGTCACGCTCTGTCTTAACAGGATCTTATACCTGGGTAGGCTGTTAATACCTACACTCTAATTTATGGCAACAGAGGCACTGGTGATGCAGTGGTAGAATTTTCACCTCACATGTGGGAAACCAGAGTTTAATTTCCAGCCAAAGCACCTCTTGCCCAGTCATCATCCATCTGCTAGTGGAAGTTTGTGAGTTGTTATGATGTTGAACAGATGCAATGGAACTTCCAGACTAAGATGGACAAGGAAGAAAAGGTCCAGTCATATACTTCTGAAAATTAACCAATGAAAACCCTATGGACCACGATGGTTTGATACACAACTGATTCATGGGGATGGCACGGGACTGGGCAGTGCTTCATTCCACTACGCCTGGGGTTACCCTGAGTCGACCGTAGCTAACAACAGCAGCAACAACAACTTATAGTGATACAAGAAAGAGAAAAACAAAGGTGTCAAGAAGGGAAGAGAGGAGTGGAGACTACAGATAAAACCTTGGGAGCCCACACAACAAAGGACTGAGAAGGGGAAGAAGGGAAGAACAATAGTGTTTGTCCTATACACTATATCCTATATTGATTTTTACAACTCCACAGCCTGGGCCTTAACAGGTACTCAAATATGGCATTTCCTTCTCCACACCTGGCTGAGGTAGGACTAAGGTGAGAGGCTTCTATGGCAGGAATTCAAGGGCTCCATCCTGGAGCACAAAAGGAGCTCTGGGGGTCTAGTGCCTAAGGCATTTATTTGACTACTAACCAGAAGTTTGGTTGTTCAAAACCACCAGTCACTCCACAGAAGGAAGACTGGGCAATCTACTTCCATAAAGATTTACCACCTTGGAAATCCAAAGGCGGTCACTCTGAGTTGGAATCAACTCAATGGCAATGAGTTTGGTTTTTGGTTTTGATCTTGGAACACAGATAGTTGAACACGGCCCTGGCATCTTCTCAGCTGGGCTATATATCCCTTGAGGTCAGACATGGACTATATGCCATGTCCTAGCATTACCCATAATTCTCATAGGCACCAGACAAGGCAGGTATTACTGCCTGCTTTTCCTTGCTGTTTTTAATTGCCATTGAATTGATTTTGACTCATGGTGACCCTAGGTGTACAGAGTATACCTGCTCCATAGGGTTTTCAAGGCTGCGATATTTCAGAAGCAGAGGCCAGGGCAGTCTTCCAAGGTGCCTCTGGGTGGGTTTGAACCACCAACCTTTTGGCTGGTAGTCAAGTACATAACTGTTTGCATAACCCAGGGACTCCTAGCCTGTTTTGTTTATCTTGTTGCTCCTTGTTCTTTCTTCTGACTATTGAATTGAATTTGTGTAAAGGAGGGGTTTTCCATTTTCCCATCTTTCACTTCAAAACCCATGTTCCATTCATGAGCTTTCCACACGTTGAGATAACAAGTTATAACTGTGACTCTCTTACACATTTCTCAATCACCAATTCTGCTTCTCATGTGTTCTGAAAAACAAAGGTGGCTTTCATGTAATCCCTGATAAAAATGACTTTACTGTTTATGTGAAGGCTAAATTCTATGGTAGTTTGTTCCCGGTGATTTTAAGATTAATTCTTTCTCATTTTTCAATGTAACCCTGATTCTTTACAGGCACAAACTCAACTTTAAAAACTATATATATATATATATATATATATATATATATATATGGCTTTAATATATTCCAAGTCAAACAGGAACGAATCTTTGTTATGGTTCTTGTGTTTATATGTAGAGGAAGAATAGACATGAAAAAGTCTGCAAATGCTTACATGCTGAGTTATTGAACATGTCATATGCTCCATGGCATCAAGTGATAACACCCACCATTAATGTTTCAGTTTCCTTTAGCAACATTTACTATGTGTGTTCTGTGGGCCAGAGAGCAGACAGTGTGGAAGCAGAGAAGACTAGTTAAGAGTCATCCTTCTTTCTGGGCAGGTCCTGTAGGTCTGCTGGGTAAGTGACTATGAAACCCCAGCTTGTTTCACCATAGAGCTTTGACATGACATGAGAGCTTCAAACTCTCATTCTGTAGGTGCAAAACTTTGCAGTGATTTGGATAGGGGGGCTGGATAGAAGTTTACCCTTATAGAAAATCCTTCTAGAAAGATCTAGAACCACCACAGGATACTCTGTAAGTCCCACATGCCTCATTCCAGGTAGACTCTGCCATCCCTTTGCCCTGGTTCTAAAGGCTTCTAACCTCTGTATGTCTTCATTCACTCTCCACAGCACTCATTGCTATATTACAGATCCTCCATTCTAGCACACACCACACACCCAGGCACATACTACCCAAAAGGAAAATGCTAACAATAGTGTAGCCAGCATCCAAAACAAATACACTAAAGTCTACTCACCAGCCTCACCCACACTTATCAGTGTCATAACAATGACGTATCTAATGATGGTAAATAAATGCTTAAGGACGAATAGAACTTTAGAGCAAGAAGGGAACCTCAGGGATGAAGAAAATGAAATCTAGAGAGGTGACCTTCCCAAGGTTGTGACTAGAAGTCAGGTCTGAACTTCTCACCCAAGACCAACTAGGGCAGAACCAGGGCTTAAGTGTATATCTGACAATTTTCCCTTTTTCTCCAAATATATTAGTTTCCTATTGCTGCTATACCAAACTACAACAAAATTAGTGATTTAAGACAAGACAAATTTATTATCTTACAGTCCCAGGAATGAGAAGTGTGAAGAGAGTCTTATGGGGGTAAAATCAAGGTGTCAGTAGGGCTGGTTCCTTCTGGAGATTCTGGAGGAGAATTCCTTGCCTTTTCCAGCTCCTAGAGGCCGCTTGCACTCCTTGGCTCATGGTTGCCTCACTCTGACATTTGCTTCCATCATCACATCTCCTTCTCTCTGACCATCCTAACTTCCTCCTAAAAGGACCCTCGTGATTACATTGAGCCCTACCAGATAATCCAGGATAATCTCCCATTTCAAGATCCTTAATTACACCTGAAAAACCCCTTTTGCTATATAAGGTGACACATTCCTAGGTTCTGGGGATTAGGATGTGAAGGTCTTTGAGGGGCCGTTATACAGTCTACCATATCAAACAGAATTCTCTTCTGTTTATCCAGTCATCTGTTTGTTGTCTAGCAACAGGAAATCCATAAATTTTTGTTTGTGCAATCAAACAGAAGTCATGATTCAAGCAAATCTCTAGGTCTACGAACACTATACAAACCTACGCAGGTGTTCAACAGCAAAATGAGAAATTTGGTCCCCCCATTCAAAGTAACTTGAAAGACACAAGCCTGAAAAACTTCCATCAAAATGGAAAACAAAACAAAAATGATAAACCACGAAATTCATCCCTGTCATTGATATGTATGCCTCATTCAACCCTCTGCCAGTGTCCTAAGCAGGTTACTTATGGTCCAGTGAGATCCATATAGGCCTTGCCTAACTATTTCAAAGTAATTCTAAGCCTTTCTTAGCACTTCATGTCATCTTAATGCTTTTATCAGGAGTTTTCCTGATAAATATCTGGCTATGATGAACATTATCTTAGCTAAGTCTTGACACAAACCCACCCATGCTTATTTCCTTAGGATAAATTCTTAGAAGTGGTATTTCTGGGTCAATGGGTAAGCAGGGCATTTTAAAGTCTTATTATGAGTGTTAGCAGGTGCCTCTCCTAAAAGTTGTAGCAACTTACACAACCAACACAAGTCCTCAACCTTATTTACTTTGTACCAACACTTATTTTATCTTTGTGAATTTGACAAATAAAAATGTTCTCTCTCATGAATTTGCATTTCTTTGATGAGGAGCAAGGCTGGACATCTTTTCCATGTTTATTGGGCATAGTAAGTTGTTCGTTTGTGACTTGCCTATTGAAATAATCTGCTCATTCTCTTATTGTTGTTAGCTGGGTCAAGTTGGCCCCTGACCCATGGTGATCCCCTGCGTAATGAAACGAAATACTGCCCGGTCCTGTGCCATCCCTGTGGTGGGGTGCAGATTGGATTGTTGTGATCTTTAGGGTTTCAACTGGCTGAGTTTTGAAAGTAGATTGCCAAGAATTATTTCCCCCCTCTAGTCAATCTTAAGGAGCTCTGGTGGCGTAGTGCCTAAGGCATTTGACTGCTAACCAGAAGCTTGGTGGTCCAAACCCACCAGGCACTCTACAGCAGGAAGACTGGACAATCTACTTTTGTAAAGATTTACCACCTCGGAAACCCAAAGTGGGTTGCTATGAGTTGGAATTGACCCTGTGGCAGTGGGTTTGGTTTTGTTTGTTTGAGTCAACCTTAGTCTGAAAGCTTAGTCTGAAACGTGTTCAGTATCACGCAACACATCAGCCCCCACTGACAGACCACGGCTGAGCATGACGTTCACCATCTCCCAGTGACCCACCAGTACCTCTTCTCATTCTCTTACTGCTGTGTTGAAATTCTGATTATTGGTTAATAAGAGTATTAAATGTATTAAAGACATGAATCTTCATTAGGATTCAAATATTGGCCAACATCGCCTATAGGTTTTCTCTACAGGGCTCCTTCTTTGCAATTATAATTTGTATATATCTATTTTACTTTATAGCTTCTTTCTGTAGTCCTTCCTTTGTCGACTGTATAAATATTCACCTATATTTTCTCAGAAATGTTATGCTTCCATTTTTTAAGCATGTATCTCAACCAGCTATAACTTATCAGGAGGGACCAGTCCCTGGAGAAGAACATCATGCTTGTTAGAGCAGAGGGTCAGTGAAAAAGAGGAAGACTCTCAATGAGATGGACTGACACAGTGGCTACAACAAGGGGCTCAAAAATTGCAACTATCGGGAGGATGGTGCAGGATCGGGCAGCATTTGGTTCTGCAGCAGGTAGGGTCGTTATGAGTTGGAAGTGACTCCACAGCACCTAACAACAATAAAATAATTTATTTTAGGATGTGATTAATCTTTCAGATCTGAATTTATTTCTTTTCAAATGCTGACACTGTCATCCCAGAGTCATTTGTGACATGGTCCACTTTCCCCTTATGAATTTGAAGTTATCACTTTTATCACCTATTAAGCTGCTATGTATAACTAGATCGCTTCTTAAGCTTTGCATACTGGCTGATGGGTATATCTATTCTTGTACCAGTTTCACAATGTTTTAATTATTGCAGTTTTATAATATTTACTGCTTTGGTAGTACATATCCTTCCATGTTTTTAATGTGACTTATTCTTAAAGGTGAACTTTAGAATCATTTAATCACGTTTCCCCTTACTCATTCTGATCTAGAACTGTCTGGAACTTCCTTAAATTTCTAAATGAATAATGGGAAGAACTAGCAATTTTATAACATTGCATTTTCCCACTGAGGCAGAGGTTTCTTTATTGACTCAAATACATGACCTCAAGAGGCAAATTTTACAGGATTCTTTAAACAGATTCTGAATACATCTTTTAAAGTTTATTCTACACAGTCTACTATTCTATAATTTTGTAACTTTTTGAATGTGATCTTCCCCAGTATATTTTTGATTGGTTATTGATGGCCTAGAGGAAATTTATTTTTTATTTATTTTCTTATTTGCAACCTACTGAATACTCTTCATATTTCTAACAGACACTCATGTGGTTTACATGTATTTTCTAGGTATACAATTATATAGTTTGCAAAAAGTCATTTATCTCCTTTCCAACAAGGGTTTACTGAGAACCCTTTGTCAAGCTTCTAATCAAAGGGACCTGGCTGCTACCCAGATCTCGGCAGCACCACAAAGCAACGGTGCCTCACACGTGTGAATCTCACAAGTTCTTACACGGAGCGGGGAGGTTAAGACCATCAGTAGTATTGTCTGGAGCTTGGCCCTGCTTTTCAATCGCTGCCATAATTATTTATTTTTATTCTGTTTTCCAAAATCTAGTATGACATGCATTACTGTTCACATAAGGGTCATCCATAATCTTCATGCTCACACAGATGTATACAACTCCCCCCAAAATATGGTTTTACAGTGAAACTTCCTTGTTACTAAGTTCTTTTTGTACACAAGGGTAGAGATGGGTCTATTTCAAAGGCCACAGATAAAATATTTACAGCCACAGGAAAAAATAAAATACTTTGTATGAAAATACCTATGAAGATACAGAAAAAGACTAAAACTCAAGACTGAAACATAAACTCAGACCTGCATCTTGTATGAACTTTTGCAGGCAGGTAGAGCTGAGATAACATCTTGGCTCTTTGTTACTTATTAATTCTAACCTTGGGCAAGTGTCTGAAACCCCCTGGGCCTCAGTTTCCCCATATATCAACAAGCAATGTGATGACGATGCAATGGGTGGTCCAAAGTGATGGTACTTAGTAGTCATTTGTTCAGTCACCAAAATATCACGTGCCTGCTATGTGCTAAGTACTGTGCTAGGCAATGGGGATACAGCAATGAACTAGACAGACAAGGTCCCTGCCCTCAAGGAACTTAGGTCTAATGGGAGAGGCAGGCAAATGATAAGTAATTAGACAAGTAAAATCATTACAGACAGCAGTGAGTGCTATGAAGGAAATGAACAGAGATATGATAGAGAACTACTATGGGAGTCACTATTCAGGGAAGACCTCTTTGAGAAGGTGAAGCAGATGTAACACCTGAATGACACGCAAATGAGTCAGCCATGGGAAAAACTGGGGCAAGAGCATTCCAGGCAGAGGGAAAAGCAAATGTAAAAGCTGCATTCCCAGTAAGAAGTAAAAAAGTAACTTCCACGTAAGAACTTCCAAGATTCACACGTGTGGGTGCACCGATGCTCTGTGGTGCTGCCGAGGTAGCAGACAGATTCCTTTGATTAGAAGACTGACAAAGGGTTCTCAGTAAACCCTTGTAGGAAAGGAGATAAACGACTGTTTTTGCAAACTATACAATTACATACCTTGAAAATACACGCAAACTACCTGAGTGTCTGTTAGAAATATGAAGAGTGTTCAATAGGGTGCAAGTAAGAAAATAAGCAAGAAGATTTCCTCTATCAATAACCAATCAAAAATATACTGGGGAAGATCACATTCAAAAAGTTACAAAAGTTATAGAATAGTAGACTGTGTGGAATAAACTTTAAAAGATGTATTCAGAATCTTTAAAGAATCCTGTAAAATTTGCCTCTTGAGGTCATGTATTTGAGTCAATAAAGAAACCTGTGCCTTGGTGGGAAAATGCAGTGTTATAAAATTACTAGTTCCTCCCATTATTAACTTAGAAATTTAAGGAAGTTCCAGAAAAAAGGAAGGAGGCCAGTGGAACATAGAAAGTAACAGGGAAAGAGATGTGAGCTGCAGCTGGAGAGGGAGGTGGGGAATGGATCCCGCAGAGGCTTGCAGAGCATGGCCACGAGCTGGGGCTTTACTCTGAGATCAGGATGCTGTTGCTGTTGTTCTTATAGTGGATATTGACATGGAGATACTGCACTAGGTTTGCAATTTAAACCAGAAGCTCCTATAAAAAAATAGTTATCATCAAGTTGACTCCAATTCATGGCAACTCCCTGTGCGTTAGAGTAGAACTGTGCTCTGCAGTATTTCCAATGGCCGATTTTTCAGAAATATCACCTGGCCGTCCTTCTGAGGCACCCTGGGTGAGCACGAACCTCCAACCTGTGGGTTAGCACTTTTGTGTTAACTGTTTCTACCATGCAAGGACTCCAGAAGCTCCTATGAACACCTGTTCAAATATCTCATTTGCAACAAAATATACCACAGAAATCGTACTGAAGGAGGCTCATTTTAAGACTGCCAATATTTCTGTTCAATTTGATGAATCTCCTATGTCTATGCCAGACCTAACACCATGCACAAACCAAAGAAAAGCACCTACTACACCTAGTATGTGGGAAGCATTGGAGATAAGGAAAAGATGACCAGTGGTCTCTCCAGATTAGAAGCTGAGTTCCTTAAACAACTTTCCCTTTGGGCACATCTCATTCAAGTCCTGCCAAGTTCTAGTTAAGAACCAACAGAGGAGAGAAGGCTCAGATTGATGGGTAGGACACGAGAAAGTGGCCATCAGCCTTTGGAAAAGTGGGGATGCCCACATCTGATGTTTGACATAAAACTTTACTGCCAAGAACCTCTGCTTATTAGCCTTCTCGGGAAGAACCATCTCAAAGGATCTATACCACAGCCAAAAGTAAACAATTCATACCAAATTTACTTTTAGCAGAAATCTGGATTTTCACAGGTAGTATTATATTTATTGCATCATTTGTCTGTCAGTTAATATTTGTCTGTCTGTTCTATGGTGGCTTACATGTTGCTATGATGCTGGAAGGTATGCCATCAATATTTCACATACAAGCAGGGTTACCCATGGTGGAAAGGTTTCAGAGGAGCTTCCAGACTGAAACACAGTAGGAAGAAAAGCCTGGTGACCTATGCCTAAAAATTAGCCAATAAAAACTATGGATCACAACAGGCTAGTGTTGGATATATGCTGGAACATGAGCCCCTACAAAAGAAGGCTTTCAATAAACAGTGGCTAGAAAATAAATAAATAAATAAATAAATAAAAAGGAAAAGAAAAGATTCCAACATGCTAACGATCATGAAAATGGCACAAAATGAAGTAATGTTTTGTTCTGTTGTACATGGGGTCACCCTGAGTTGGAGCTGATTCAATGTTAACTAACAGCAACAACGTTGTATTTATTTAGCATGAAGAACTCTTACATTGTTCTGCCTGGAAAGCTGGTAGACCAAAGAGGAAAAATAATTAAAAAGAGCTTATTTCAGCATTAACTCTTAGCTTTGCCAATGTAAGAAAGCTGATAGGATATTTTTATAACCAAAGAAAACAATTTTAGGGGCAAATTCCAGCTTCAGATCATAGCATTGAAAAAACCGATTTGCAAATCAGTTGTTTAGATCCCAGAATTCACAGAGAACAAAATATTATAAAGAGATCACAAAAGCTGGTCTTACCTATTGCATGCCTTCCCTCTCAAATGGAGTGCTGTGAAATCTACCATCCTGACTGATACCACTGTATGACCATGCTCTGGGTACACGTTTTCTTAGAGGATGGACTCTATGCAGCTCAACCCATCAGAAAGCTGAAAAGAGCCTTACCCAAGGCCAGAGTGGTCACTGCCTTTCCAGAATGGGTCATGGGAAGAAGCTGGAGATAGGTTGCAGGGGTCAGAGGTGTGAGGCATAGGTCTTAGGTTGAAGGTAACACAAAGGGAATAAATAAGACCCAGGGAAGGGGGATAGCAAGATAAAAGCCCCAGGCTAAGTGTTTTGAACAGGTTGGGGAGAGGAAAATAGAAGCAGGGAAATTGTTTTGTTCCCTCGTTTTTTCTCCCCTTTCTCCTCAAGATATGCTGAGGGGAAGAGAGAGGCCACCCTAATGATTATCAAAGGAGCCAAGTGCCAAAGTAAGGTGGGCACAGAGGGCACTTTCCTTCCTCCCCTGGTTCTGTGGGAGGTAGACATCAAGTGCATCAGAGGGTATAATCCCTTGGTTAAGAAGTTCTCACTTGCCAGTATATAACAATGTCTAAGGCTGGGCAATCTACTTCCGTAGTGATGCCGCCTCAGAAACCCAAGGAGGGGTCGCTATGAGTCAGGTCCAACTAGATGGCACATAACAACAACAACATTTGTTCAATGTTGGAGTTGGCAGTTATTTTTGTATTAATTTGATCTTTACTACAGATACACAAATTAGGGCTAAGTCAGTATTAGACTCTGGATTCAACCCAGGGAGTGTGACTTCCAGGTCCTTGCTTTTTTTCCTACATCAGTGGTTTTCAGCCCTGACTGCATACTAGCATTCCCTAGGAGAGATTTAAAAGCGCTGGTGCCTGGACTCCACCCCAGACCCTGTGGATCAGAATCTCTAGAGTAGGGCCAGGGCATCAATATTTTTTAAAAGCTCCCTAGGGGATTGTGATGTACAGCCAAGGTTGAGAGCCAGTGTCCCACACAATGCTCCTCAAACTTCAGTGTGGATACACGAATCACCTCTGGAGTGAAAAATGTAGATCTCCAGGCACCACCTTGAGATTCTTCTCATTTGGTTTACGTGGCAGATATTACTATGGCTTATCAATATATGTACTCCTCTATTCTAGGCACAGGAGTCCCTGGGTAACGCAAATGGTGAAGCACTTGACTACTAGCCACGAGGTTGGTAGTTCAAACCCATCCCGAGGCACCTCAGAAGATGGGGCACCAATCTGCTTCCAAAAGGTCACAGCCTGGAAAATACTACAGAGCAATTCTACTCTGCACATACGGGGTCTCCTTGAGCTGGAATTGACTCGATGGCAACTACTAACAACATTCTAGGTAGAAGGCTTGGTCTTCTCCAACCCCTTGTAGTCAGGTCAGGCCATATGACTTGCTTCTGCCAGTGAAATGTGAGCAGAAGCGACACATAGCTAGGTGACAACATTCAATGGTTGATGGGGAGGTGCAATGTGAACAACAGTCTGCCCTAGAGAGTCACCCAGAGCCCACAGAGGACTATGAGTGAGTGAGAATGAAGCATTGGTCATATTAAGTCACAGTTATTGCTGTTAGGTGCCGTCAAGTTGGCTCCAACTCATAGCGACCCTATGTACAACAGAACAAAACACTTGGTCCTGTGGCAGCCTCACAATCCTTGCTACTAATTCACTTACATTCTATTATTGTAGCATAGCCTAACATCTCCTGAGTGAACATGTTAGTCTAGAGTGCAGATTAAAAGTTCACTCCTCCAGGGAGCCTTCTTCACTCCTCCAAGGGAAGAGTAGGCTCACCGTCTAGGTTGTGTTTTGTTCAGAACTAGGTGGGCAGTCATTTAATTCCAGTATCAGTTTGCAGTTTGCAGTTCTACTCCTGACCCGTCACTTAAAGCTTCTTGAGGTCAGGGACTATCCCTTGCCCACCTCTGACTCTAGTGCACAGCCCTCTGTAGGAAACCCTCACATTCAGTCATAAGAACGTAACAAAATGTCAATTTGACCTAAGCCAAAGATCCTCTTGCCCAAGAATCTTCAGGAACTCTTTTCTCTTTTTTTAAAGAGGAGATGATTTCTTCCCTGTTACCACTCTGGATGGTTAAGAACTTAATCCCAATAGCTCTAGTTACTCAATTAGCTATACTCTCAGTTTAATTATCTAATTATTTTTCCATCTTCATGGATTTCTAACCCCTACTCCCACTTAAGATTCTTAATGCGTTATAATCAAAAGGGAAATTAGGCATGAACTTTCCCCACAGAAATCTCTATAAATAGTCCCCACTGTGATCATCAACCTCTCCCTGAACTTTTCACATCAAGTGGAACTCAGAGCACAGCCTATTTGTATTTTACTTTAAATACGGTGTAAAAAGTACTTCCATGTAGCAAGAATGTAAATTCCTCAACCAAGTGATGGTGCCATTTTCATCAGTAACTTGGCATAAGGAGCTGAGACCTGCCTTTTTTGCCCTCTGGAGCCTACTTTACCCCCCTGTCTCCATCTTGGGATTTCACCCTGCCTTTCTGTAATGTATCTTTGAGTAGCTACTCCCAATTTCTCTGCTTCTTCAAAATCAGGTTGCCAAGAATAGAGTACCACATCCCCTGTCTCCCATAATCTCATTGAAGGGCCAGACTGTTTTCTCTGCTTTGGGTACCATAATCCTATAAGTAAATTTTAAAAGTGAAGCTTAATTTTTTTTTTTTTGTCATCTGCTAGAATTCTTGTTAGTTGCTATCATTTCCATTCCAACTCATGACGACCCCATGTGTGGGGAGTAGAATCATTCCATTGGGTTTTCAAGGCTGTGACCTTTTGGAAGCAGATCCAGTGGGTTTGAACCACCAACTGTGTGGCTAATAGTTGAGTGCATAACCATCTGCACCACCCAGGCACTCTCTACTGGAATAGCAGGTTCCATAATCCAAAAGGCAAAATGCAGCTCCCTTCTATTCTTCAAGCTTCAAGGGAATGCTCCTTAGCATTTGAGTTACAGCATTCACCCTGTCAAGATCCTTTTTGATTTCAAACTTTATCAAGGCCCTGTCACCAACTGGCCCAGACTATCTAGGTATAGCAGATAACATTTCTTACAAGTTTGCTACTATTTTCTCCTTCTCTTTATAATCTATGTGAAGAGATTTATATAACAAACATTTATAGAGAACTTTCTATGCACTTGGAACTGTTTTAAGTGCTTCATATATGTTAGCTCACTTAATTCTAACAATGACCCCATACAGTGGGTTTTATTGTTATCTCCACTTTACAGAATGTAGAAATTGAGGTATAGAGTAGTCAGGTAACTCATCTAATGTCACAGTACCTAAGGGGCACAGTTAAGATTTGAACCCAGGCTGTTTGACTCTAGATTCTGCTCTTGCTGCTGTGTTACCAAATACTTACTATTTTTATCTTTAGGCACCTTCCCATCAAGTCAAATTTAAAGAGATGAAAAAGTATAATTCTCTCACGTGCCAACAAGATGCTGAAGTCAAGTCAAACATAAGTTCTAAGAATAACCTGAGAATTTCTAACCTAGAAACCACCCCCACTGCACATATACCTAAGGCAGCTAGGAACCAGGGAACAGTGCACATAATAAAGCTAAAGAGTGGGAGAGCTATCATTTTATCCACATCAACTTCGTGACCTTGGAGACCTGCAGATTCAACCCCCTGTATTTCAGGTGGTTCAGGGGCTGACTTCTCATCCTCCGGGCAGGAGACCTGGGTGCAATTTCCAGCCAATACACCTCACGCACAGCCACCACCCATCTGTCAATGGAGGTTTGTGTGTTGCTATGACGCTGAACCAGTTTTTTAGCAGAGCTTTCACACTAAGACAGATTAGGAACACAGGCCTGGAGATCTACTTCCACAAACCAATCAATAAAAACCTTAATGGATCACAAACATCCAGTCTGTAGTGGCACATGGGGATGATGCAGGGCTGCAGCACTCACTTAGTTGTGCTTTGGTCACCATGAGTTGGGGGGACCTACAGGACAGCAGCTAATAACTAGTAACACAGTCACATTAGATAAATCTATAAAAGATTATTTTAGGAAGCACCTATCTATGACCAGATTGATGCAAAAAGTTTTATAATATTAGTAATTTACAAACCTTCCTCAGCTGGTCACTGCTTTCTTCTAGTCTTACTTCCCACAAGCAAACCCTTTAGGCCTCGAGTTCTGGGCACAGAGGGCCTGGATGTTTCTCTATTCCAATGTCTGGCTGACCAACTCCTCCTCATCCTTCAAAACTCAGCTCAAAAGTCACTTCCTTTGAGAAGCCCTCCTTATTACCTCCCAAAGGAGGAGTTTAGGTTCTTTCTTCCTCACCCACAGTACCCTATGCAGCCCCTATAAATATACCTGCCAAACAAGAATGTCATTATTTGTTAGCTATAGAACACTGCCCTCCAGGTGATGGGCTTTTCAAGGGCAGAAACTATGTCTTATCTCTTCCTCTGGCCCTCAGCATATCATAGGAACTGAGACAGCATTTGCAGAATGGAAGAATAAATAGGTAAAGGAATATTCCTTAGTTTCATGTTAAGGAAGAACATAAAATTAAATGAAAGCACACACACACATGCACATGCACACATGTGTATGTAGATATATACACATAGAATTATACACATGCATACGCATACATACACTTTGCTTTAAGACTTATGTCTAATTTTTAATGCAATGGAACATTAGAAACCCAAGAAAATAGTTCCCAATCTTAGGGAAGGGAAAAAAAGAAAACCAGAGTTATTTAATGCAAAGTGCTTAAAATCTCCTCCCAAATAACATCTGCAGTCTACACAAAATATAAGTACATCTGTAAGTGTATAGTTATATTTTTAAGCACAGAGGTGAAATGCTTTAAAGTCTGTAGCCAGGTTACCTGGGTTCAAATCGCATTTCTGCCACTTTCTAACTAAGCAAACTCAGGCAAATTACTGCTCTGTGCCTCCATTTCCTTCTTCTTAGGTGTGGGAATTAAATGAGGATATATAAATGTGCCTCCATACAGTGAGAGGTCTTTAAAGTATTTGCTGATATAATTATTTTGTGAATTCTATTGTGATCAATAAAACACAAATTCATTTCAAAGTGTTACTGAGTTCTCACAGCAGCTTTTGGCCATCATGTATATTAACTAAAATATATACTAAAGGTACAACTACCACTATTTGTGGGGCCTCACACACTTTTGATGTTAAAAATGAGTCTTTGCTCTGAAAATGGCTGGAAAGTCCTCACCTCGGGTTAAATCCTTAGGGAATGGTCCACAATGACTACTATAAGCGGATTACCATTTGGTCAGGTGTGGATCTAGGTTTTCAGAACCTTACTGGGCTGAACTGTGTTCATTTAACTAGATATCAGGTGGAAAGCTTGCTGGAAAGAGAATTCTATAGAGCAGCCATTATGCGATTCATGATTTTCCTTCTATTTGTCACAACTCAGAGCACCAGGAAGATCTATTTGTGGCAGATTTCATGGCAAGATCTGACTCCTTCTACCTTCAAGATCTCAAGAATACTTTCTTAGGCCTACAGTGCAAGTGAGGGAGAGCAGCTCACTATATCCAAGCTCCCAAAGTCAGGATGACGCAAAGGTCCAGTAATGGGCTTCCTCACCAGGTTGCTAAGTGACAACTAGGAAGAAAAAAGTTCTCCTTCTGAAGCCCAGGCTGCATTGCACCAGCATGTGGAGAAAACTGCCCTCCAGTCTATTTCACTATATCCATTTCCCCCTACTTAGCACTAGTATGGTTTAGTATTTAAGAAACATTTTAGTCAATGCAACTTGGCTATAAAATGGCTAGAGATGTGAAATCACCTTATATTACAAATTCATTTCAAACACAAATTCATTTCAAAGTGTTACTGAGTTCTCACAGCAGCTATAACTTTGTTGGGCTATAACTTTCAAGACAGAAAACTAAGAAGACAGATTCAGAATAAATCCGTGAATCAAATGGTTGCTGAGCCTGCTCAGTAGGACATCTGAGCCTGTTGTTGTTGTTGTTATGTGCCGTCGAGTCGGCCCCGACTCATAGCGACCCCTCCTTGGGTTTCCGAGGCAGTATCACTACGGAAGTAGGATTGCCCAACCTTCCTTTCGAGGACATCTGAGCCTAGTTCAATTAAATAGCTGTAAGTCCCTTCACTGGCCAATAACCAGACACTTCAGGCTGTTCCACAAACTCAGAAGCTGGAGGTTGGGGCACAGGTTTCCGGAGAACAAAGCTGATGACGTAAGGTAAAGCGTGTGTGTTCATTTCACCATAGCCAGGCTAACAAGAAAGAGGATGCCTCACGGCGATGGCTCAAGTTCTGAGGTTTTTGACTTCTCCTTCCCAAGTTCCTGGGCAAATGCTAGAAAGTCAGTCCCAGAACACAAACATTTCAGATTCCCAGAAACCACCACTGTCCAGCAGAGGAGTGAGAGCCCCGGGGATGAGGGAGAGCGGTTGCCTTGGCTAAAGCATGTTGACCTACACGGCAGGGACCGCACCCAGAGCACACACTGCTCAGCTTCTGCCCTCAAGTAGTTATCCAAACATGGCTGGGGCCCCAGAATCTGCATTTTAACTTAATCAGTGGAATGACCTTTACGCACACTGAAGTGTGAGAACCACTGCCTTAGGACTTAACTTCAGATGATAAACAGCACGATAAAAATACAAGGATTACTTCACAGACATATAACACCAATAATAATATTAATAGTAGTAACAGCTGCAGGAGTCTCCGGGTGGGGCAAATGGGTACATGTTCAAATATTAGGCAAAAGTTTGGCAGTTTGAACCCTCTAAGGGCCGCACTGGAACACAGTCCTGGCAATATGCTTCTGAAAGGTGACAGCCTTGAAAATCCTATGCATTAGTTCTACTCATGGGGTAGCCATGAGTCAGAATCAACTTGAAAATAACAACAGCAGTAGCAGTGGCTAACAGCGTATTTAATGTGGGTGAGCACAGTTCCAAGTGCTTTATGTATATTTGTCTCTTAATCTTCTCAACAATCTTATGAGTCCCTTTCCATTCTGTTGCTATTGAGTCGATTCCAACTCACAGTGACCCTACAGGATGGAGCAGAACTGCCTCATAGTTTCCAAGGCTGTAATCTTTATGGAAGAAGGCTGCTTCATCTTTCTCCCACGGGGTGGCTGGTGGATTTGAAACGCTGACCCTTCTTTTGGTTAGCAACTGAGTACTTAACCACTGCACCACCAGGGCTCCTTACCCTGTGAGTAGGTACTGTTAATATTTTCATTTATAGATAAGGTAACTGAGGGACAAAAAGGTAAAGTAACTTGCCCAAGGGTCTCACAGCTAGTAAACAGTGAGATGGAATTTAAACTCAGCTTACCTAGTTCCAGAGTTTTCACTATCAAGAGATTAACCCTAGGGCTAGGAGCCCAGAAAGATCCAACTTCCTTTTGGAAACCCAGAGGCATCAGGTACTCAAAATTTCTGCAAAGTGGACCAAGATTTAAGAGCCATCAGGCCACTGAGGGAAATTGTGGACTGGACAAGCATCCTCAAAACTCTGAAGCAAGCTGGCCATTGTTCTGATGGCCTACCTATCTAGGCAACAAGGCCCTCAGGAGGGCCCTTGAAACTGCAGGGTCAGGGTGGCCCTCATACAAGGCTCTGTCCACTGTGGCAGGAAGCAGGGGTCTCCTGTGAGGCAGAGATAATAGCAATGTCTGAATATGTCATTATCAGCTGCAGCTTATGGACGGACGGACCAGGGCAGCTTGCACTCAATGCACACTTGCCACCAGACCAGTAAGGTAGGAAAACAACTACTATATTTTCTTTCTTTAAAAAAAATGTAGCCCCTTTTTCTTATTATAATATTAAAAAATCCTCACTACAGACACTGTGGAAAAACAGGACGGTGCAAAGGAAATTAAAATCACAGGTATTCCTATTGAAGTTCCTTGGTGGTACAAATGGTTAAGTGCTCAGCTACTAACCAGAAGGTTGGCAGTTCAAATCTACCCAGAGGTGGCTTGGAAGAAAGGCCTATGATCTACTTCCAAAAAGCCAGTCGTTGAAAACTCTGTGGAGCACAGGTCTACTCTGACATGCATGGGGTTACCATGAGTCCGAGTTGACTGGACGGCAACTGGTTTTTCTATTCCTCTGAACCAGAGATGATGGATATTAACACTGTATTATTTTTGTCTTTCTGTGTGTATATTTTATGAACTGAGGATATTATATCATTTGATTTTGTATACTGCTTTTCCTATGTATGTATCAAGTGCATTTTCCCCTATCATTAAATATTCTTCATCAACATAATTTTTAAGAGCTATTATAATAGTCTTATCTACCTGCTCCATAGGAGCTCTGGTAGCACAGTAGCTAAGGCACTTGACTGCTAACCAGAAGGCTGGCGGTTCAAACCCACCAGTCACTCCTTGGAAGGAAAATGGGGCAATCTACTTCCATAGTGATACTGCCTCAGAAACCCAAGGAGGGGTCACTATGAGTCGGGTCCGACTCGATGGTACATAACAACAACCTGCTCCATAACTACTTTCCATTTGCTGACATTTAAGTTGGCTCATCTTTTCTACAGTGAATAATAACCTAACATCTCTGATTTTTTTTTTTTTTTTTGTAGACTATATAGTCCTAAACGAACAATTGCTGGGTCATGGGTATGAACAACATTAAGGTTCTTGATACATAATATTATTTCCCAGAAAGGTTAGGACAATCTACACACCCATTAGCAATATACAGCTGTCTCACTCCACTTATACTATCATTCCATATTGCTATTCTCAAAATATGCCAATTTGATAGATTAAAAAAATAGCCTCATTATTCAACATCTTTCATGTGCTATTTTCTCCAGTATCTTTTTCTTCTGTGACTTGTTCATATTCCTTGGCTATTTTTCTTTTTTTGAATATTACTGTTTTTCTCTTCGGTTTTAAGTTTATATGTGAATGTGTGTATATACATAATTGATGCTTTTATAAAACTTGGTCCAGTTCCCAAATAGGCTGTTTCTTCATTTGGTCAAATATTTTTGAATGTCTCTTTGTAATGATTATTAGTATTTTTCTTTATCATTTTTGCTTAGGACCATTTCCTGTGTTTTTATAATTTTAGTTGCTATTGTGAATGTGACATCTTCCCTATAGTGTCTAGTTATCATTAATTAACAGGAAAGCTATTCTTGTCTGTTTATTCATATATACTATTTCTTATTAACAATAGTTAGTCATCATTAATTGCTTCTAATTGTTCTTCAGTTCATCGTCTCATATTTGGAGGTACAGAATCATCTAGACGTTATGAGATCATCCATCCACGCACCCATCTAATCTTTGTCTGATGCATTTATAAAGCATGCTATTTGGTAACCTTATTGTTTTTCCTGATTTTAATGGAATTACCTTTTGTAGTTTACCATTTAAAATAATTTTGACTGCTGGTTTAAGGTAACTTTCTTGTTTTTTTTTTTTTTTTTAATTCTTCCATTCATGACTAAACTCCCAACATTTGTTTCGCTGCTGTTGTGGTTGTTGTTGCTGCAGTTTATAAAGTGTCCTTGTATTAATTTATTTCTCTAATAGTAAGCCAAATTTCAAACCAATTGTCCTTGATGGTTGTGGATTAATTTAAAAAGAAACTGGTAAAATACTAGTGAACAAATTTGACCTAAGATCATTACAGATTTGATATAATTTCTGGTACCTTTCAGTAAGTCTATATAAGTTGTATTTTTTTAAGCCCTTTCACACTATTGGGCCAATTCCTATTGCTGCTGCTACCAGAGATCCCATAAGGAACACACTGTAGTTCAATTATCTGTGATCGAGTATATCCTAAAAATACTCCATCTTTTATTTCTATCCCTTGTTGTTGTTGTTACGTGCTGCCGAGTCAGACCTGACTCATAATGACCCCTCCTTGGGTTTCCAGGGCAGTATCACTATGGAAGTAGATTGCCCCATCTTCTTCCCAAGGAGTGGCTGGTGGATTTGAACCGCAAGCCTTCTGGTTAGCAGTCAAGTGCCTTAGGCACTATGTTACCAGAGCTCCCTTTCTATCCCTTAGCATGCACAAAGAAAGATACAGCATGGAACATATGCCATGCCTCCTCATACATATCCTTCCATTGCCTCACTAAGGGTGTGAGCCAGACCTCGAGAAGGCCTGCCTGAGGTCAGATACTAGCCATTATTAGTAGGGAGGGTGGGCCAAACTTGATGGGGCCACTTGTGAGCTAAATGAAGGGGCAAAGAGAACATGTGATCCCTTTAAACACCCAGAGGTAGGAGCAGGAAAGAAGGGCAAACGGAAACAGAGAACCCTGCGAAGAAGTGGAAAGAGCGTGGTTACACTGAAGGCATTGCAGTCAGTGTCATGATACAAAATGTGTATAAACTGTTGGAAGGAAAACTAACTTGCTCTGTAAACTTTCACCCAAACTACAATAAAAAGTAAAACACACACAGATTTATCAGCAAACACACATTTTCAAAAGTATCAAGGGTCAGTCAAAATATAGCAATATGCTCTGTATCACTATAGATGCAAATCACCTGTGATCTGAGCTGTTGGCAAAATAAAGCGGTGATAACATTAAGGTCTCTTGATAATGTGTCCATTTTCCCAAGTACAAATGTCAAGGAGGATGGTGGCATAGTGCCTAAGGCATTTGACTGCTAACCAGAAGGCTGGCAGCTCAAACCCACCAGCCACTCCTTGGAAGGAAGGTTGGGCAATCTACTTCCATAGAGATACTGCCTCAGAAATCCAAAGAGGGGTCACTATGAGTCGGATCCGACTCGAGATGGCAGTGAATTTTGGTTTGACCATTTTAAAAAATGAAAAACCCGGCACTCACAAACATTTCCTCCTTCCCCAATTTGGTACATTTCTTCCTGACTGTGGTTTCTCTTTTGCATTATATCCTTTAGTATTAGAGAGAGAAATGTGGGCAACATGGTAACAAAGACAAGTGTAGTCCAACCAAGTGAAACACTGGTGAGGTGATTCGTAGGGGCATCACAGAAAAGCTGTCTCTTGTCCTTTTCAAATGTTTCCCTAACCACTTAAATAAAGCACAGGGGGCCACCAACGGGCTTCTCAATGCAGCTTCCTATAGATGCTGGTTTTCCACACTGTTTCTCGAATCCACCAATCTCATTTCCACCCCAGGGTCTCTGCATTTGCTGTTCTCTCTTCTGCCTGGACAACCCCTGTATCCCCCATTAGCCTCACCTCCTTTAGGTCTTTAAGGAGCCCTGATGGAGCAACAGTTAAGCACTTGGCTGTTAACTGATAGATTGGTGGTTCAAATCTACCCAGTGGCTCCACAGGAGAAAGACTTGTTAAACTCCTTCTGTAAAGATTGTTGTTGTTCTATGCCATGGAGTCAAGCCCGACTCATAGCGACCCCTCCTTGGGTTTCCGAGGCGGTATCACTACATAAGTAGATTGCCCAACCTTCCTTCTGAGAAACCCATGGGGCCACTACCAGTTGAAATCAACTAAACAGCACACAATAACCACAATTTCAGGTCTTTATTCAGTGTCACTTTTCTCAGAAGGCCCTCCTAGGCTCACTGTGTAAAACAGACCTCCCTATCGTGCATCATGATTTCTTTGTCCTGCCTTTTTTTTTTTTTTTAATAGCACTCATGCTACTGGCATTTTATTTTGCATGTGTATGTAATTACATAATATTATATCTATCTTTCTCAGGGGAATATAAGATCCTCAAGGGCTGGGCCTCTGTAAGTGCTCAATAAGCTTTAGTAGGTTGAATGAATGATTCAAGGAATCAATCTAATGAGGGTATCTGCCCTGTCAAAGCTTTAAGCTGCTTTTTGGCAGCTCATTAGCCTACAGCCTTCCTCCTCCTACCCTGCCATGGCTGATGGCTGCCTACTTGATCAAGGAAGACAAACCAACCCACTTCTCTCTTGAGAACCTGAGCTAAGAGGCACAGAGATGGAATGAGATTTTGGGGGAATTATCTTCAGGGTAGGCTTGAGAGCAAATGACCACAAACTGCTACCGCTGAGATCCCTGTAGTCATCCTGGCTCCTGCCTCCTATGGCTGCTCAGCATTTCCTTGGATTCTTTGATTTGAGGTAACATGTGGCTGGGTTCTGTTCTTTCAACAAAAGGTACCTGGCAGAGATCACTCTTTACCAACTTTAAGGATGACAGCCATAGTACAGCAAAGTGACTAAAAGATAGAAACCAGCTCAGCACCATGGACCAAACTGAGCAAGAAACAAAAAAGAATACCAAGTATATAGTGTCCTACTCAGATTAGAAATGAGAAGTCTGATTATGACAGAGAAGCTTCTTTCTTCAAAGAAACCCATCATGGCTTTGTCTAAGTTAATGACTTACCTTTGCGATGTCAAAGTCATCACAATTATCTACTTGTCCCTAAGTCCTGTGGCAGCAATGCTCCCATTTAATGTTCATGTGCATCTCCAGGGCCTAGGGCAGTCCTGGTATGGGGCAATCCACAGCGTATGTATTGTTGTTGGTTGCCGTGGCATTGATTCTGACTCATAGTGACCCTGTGTGACAAGGTAGAACTGCCCCCATTGGGTTTTCTCCACCGTACTCCTTACAGAAGCACATCACCAGATCTTCCGTGGAACCAGTGTGGGATTCAAACTGCCAACCTTTCAGTTAGCAGCTGAGTGCTTTACTGTTGTGCCACCAGAACTCCTTCCCATCATGGTAGATAATAGCTTTGCCTTTGTTTATAATTTACCTCTGAGATGTCAAAATCGTTACAATTATCTGCCTGGCCCTAAGTCCTCTGCTGACAGGGGTCATGTTTAATGCTCATGTGTACCTCCTCCAGGGCCTAGCACAGTGCCTGGTATGAGGTAGTCCTCAGCATGCATGGGCTAAATAAATGTTGAAAACTAAAAAGTGGGAGCAGTAAAATTTCTATAGGCTGAGATTTTAAAATATCCATGAGTTCCATTATTTACCTTGCTTCCTTCAATAAGTGATGACCACTAATGCTGAGTCCCGGGTGTACCCAATCTTATTCTCTCCACATTCCTCTGCTAAAACATCTATTCTCAGCAAGCAAAGCTCACAGTTAGTTTGCTACTCCAGTTTACCAAGCTCATTTCTGCTCTTACCACTTAGTCTGTATACTTCCTAAAAGCTCACGTGTTCCCAAACCTGTTTATGTCAGCTGTATTCTTACTGTATTTATGTAATTTAATTGCAGTCATCTTAGTTATCTAGGGCTGCTATATCAGAAATGCCACAAGGGGATGGTTTTAACAAACAGAAATTTATTTCCTCACAGTTCGGGAGGCTAGAAGTCTGAAATCAGGGTGAGGGCTCTATGAGAAGGCTTTCTATCTCTGTCGGCTCTGGAGGAAGGTCTCTTTAGCTTTTGTTGCCTGGTTCCTTGGAGATCTTCATGTGTCTTGACATCTATTTTACCCTATCTCTCCTCTGCTCACTTGTTTAATCTCTTTCATATCTCAAAAAAGACTGACTCAAGATATACCCTACACTAATCCTGCCTCACTGACATAACAAGAGTGGGTTCCCACTCATAGTGACCCTAAGTACAAGAGAAGCAAACACTGCCCAGTCCAGTGCCGCCCTGACAACTGTTGCTATGTTTGAGCCCACTGTGGTAGCCACTGTGTCACTCCATCTTGTTGAGGGTCTTCCTCTTTTTTACGGACCCTCTATTTCGCCAAGCATGATGTTTCTCTCCAGGGATGAAGGCTTCCTGATAACACATCCAAAGTATGTGAGATGAGGTCTCACCATCACTGATTCCAAGGAGCATTCTGATTATACTTCTTTCAAGATAGATTTGTTTATTCTTCTGGCAGTCCATGGTATATTCAATATTTTTCACCAACATTGTAATTCAAAAACTTAAAATTCTTCTTCAGTCTTCCTTATTCCTTGTCTAGCTTTCACAGGCAAAGAAGGGAACGGAAAATACCATAGTTTAGTCAGGCATACCTTAACTCCTCAAACTGACATCTTTGCTTTTTAACACTTTAAAGAGGTCTTTTGCAGCAATGTAATACGTCGTTTGATTTCTTGACTGCTGCTTCCATGGCGTTGATGTGGATCCAAGTAAAATGAAATCCTTGATAACTTCAATTTTTCTCCATTTATCATGAGTCGCTTCTTGGTCCAGCTGTGAGGATGCTTGTTTCCTTTATATTGAGGTATAATCCAACTGAAGTCTGTAGTCTCTGTTCTTCATCAGTAAGTGCTTCAAGTCCTCTTTACTTTCAGCAAGGTTGTGTGTCATCCGCATATCGCAAGTAGTTAATAAGTCTTCCTCCAACCCTGGTGCCGCATTCTTCTTCCTATTGTCCAGCTTCTTGGATTATCTGCTCAGCATATAGATTGAATAAGTAATGGTGAAAGGATAAAACCCTGACACACACACTTTTCCTAATTTAAAACCCGAATACCCCCCTGTTCAAATGACTGCCTCCATGTACAGGTTCCACATAAGTACAATTAAATGTTCTAGAGTTCCCATTTTTTTTTGCAATGTTATCCATAACTTGTTATGATCTACACTGGTGACTTTGCATAGTCAAAACAAACAAACAAACAAACAAAACAAAAACACAGGTAAACCTCTAGCATTCTCTGCTTTCAGCCAAGATGCATCTGATATCAACAATGATACTCCTTGTTCTACATCCTCTTCTGCATCCAGTCTGAACTGATCCAGTCTGAACTTCTGGCAGTTTCCTGTTGATGTACTGCTGCAATCATTTTTGCATTATCTTCAGCAAAAATTTACTTGCACATGATATTAATGATGTTGTTTGATAATTTCTGCATTCTGTTGGATCACCTTTCTTTGGAATGGGCACAAATATGGATCTCTCCCTGGTTGTCCAGGAAGCTATCTTCCAAATTTCTTGGCACAGACAAGTGAGTGCTTCCACCATTGCATCTGTTTGTTGTAACATCTCAATTAGAATTCCATCAATTCCTGAAGCCTTATTTTTACTAATGCCTTCAGTGCAGCTTGACTTCTTCCTTCTACACCATCAGTTCTTGGTCATATACTATCTCCTAAAAAGGCTGAATATCAACTAATTCTTTTTGGTTCAGTGACTCTGTCACTTCCTTTTTCTTTTGATGCTTCCTTTGTCATTCAACATTTTGCCTACAGAATCCTCAAATATTGCAACTTGAAGCTTTAATTTTTCCTTCAGTTCTTTCAGCTTGAGAAATGCAAGCATGTTCTTTCCTTTTGGTAGGTATTCTAACTCCAGGTTTTTGTACATTTCATTACAATACTTTGTTTTCTTGAGCTTCCCTTTGCATACATATAAACTATAGGCATAGAGGTTTTTTTTTTTTTTTTTTTGAGGAGGGCATAAGCCAATCTACAACATTCCATCCAAAATTCATCATTTTGCCACATGCAAAACACACTCCCAAAGTATTAAATCAACTCCAGGTCCAAAATCTCATTTTCTGAATTCTGTAAGTCAAATATAAGTCAAATATGGGTGAGACTTTAGGTATATTCCATTCTGGGATAAAATTAAAAGTCTTCCAGCCTGCCAGCTGCAAAACCACTTGCACACTGTAGGCATTTGTTAGAGTGGCACTCCTGCTTTTGAGTACCAAATTCTGTCTTAGTTATCTAGTGCTGATATAACAGAAATACTGCAAGTGGGTGGCTTTAACAAAGAGAAATTTATTTTCTACGGTTTAGGAGGCAGAAGGGTGAATTTAGGACGCTGGCTCTAGGGGAAGCCTTTCTCTCTCAGTTGGCTCTGGAAGAAGGTCCTTGTCTCTTCTGAGCTTCTGTTGGGCAACCTTCATGTGGCTTGGCATCTCTCTTACTCCATCTCTCCTCTGCTCGACTGTTTAAATCTCTTTATATCTCAACAGAGATTGACTTAACATACATGCAATACTAATCTTGCCTCATTAACAGGACAAAGACAATCCATTCTCAAATGGGATCATAACCATAGGCAGAGAGATTAGGATTTACAACACATATTTTTGATGGACATAATTCAATCCATAGCACATACTAAATAAACTAATGAAATCTCTGGGCATAAGGAAAGTGCTATTGCTTCTATTATAAATTGAATGTTTTGGAAAGGTTTGATAAAGATTAGTAGGGTAAAAAAAAAAAACTGCTGTCAAATTATTATATAACATAATAATATATTTTATTGTATTGTCAAGACAATATAAAATAATAGAGATGTAGGATAAATGTTCAGGTCTAGAAAGATTGTGTGAGACTTACTCTGCAAGTGTTTAAATTCTTATACTAAAGAAATCAAATCTGGAAATTACAGAGGATATAGTATGGGTGCACTTTATGCGAATAAGACAATGCAGAACACCAGCCTGTGAATCTGTTAATCTGTGAATTTGTTCAAGCAAAATTATATGAAACAATAGTTGTCTTTCATTCATGTGATGCTCTCAGAGACGCTCCATTCAGTTTCATTTTTTGTAAATCCTGGTTGTGACCCACTACATTTCAATTTTGTGGTTCACAGTTCGAAAAGACACTGATCTAATCCCACTCCTTTATTTTATTGATGGGAGAACTGAGATTCAGAGAGATTTAAAAGACATATTAAGATCACACAGCCAGTGTGTCAGAATGAAAAACTTTCTTTCCCTCAAAAAGCAACTGATAAAGCCAGTTGCCATCAAGTCGATTACAACTCATGGCAATCCCACGTGTGTCAGAGCAGAGCTGTGCTCCACAAGGTTTTCAATGGCTGATTTTTTGAAGTAGATCACCAGGCCTTTCTTCCAAGGTGCCTCTGGACAGACCTGAACCTCCAACCTTTCTGTTAGCTACCAGGGTGTTAACTGTTCACACCCAGCAAAATGTCCTTTGCAAAAAGTAAAAGGTGAGATGAGGCATTAGATGACAAGAATCACTCCTTGACAGGAAAGGAAATAACCTCTTATTCCTGCCTGCCTCTCCTCACTTCTCTAAACAGTCTCTAAGTAAGCAAGTACCAGCACACAGAGGTGCATGTGGTTTTATCTCCCAACTAAGACATAGCAAGTCTCTTGTGTTCTAGTCACATATTTGAAACAGGTGAACCATGTACCTGAGTGGAACATGTGAGCCTTCTAATTTTAGAATGACTTCAGTTCCACGTGGGAAAACTCCAGACAATGGAATAGGGAAGCAGTTTGCAGTTCTGAAAAGCTTTTGTTAGGCAAGATGAGCAATAACCAGATCCCTTGCTTGCTGGCTGACCTGTGTACTACCTGTTTTCTAAACAAGTAATACCTTCAAAGACTTTTCCCTATAATCTGATTTGCTCTTCCTCTGTGCACTCCCAGCTCAAAAGCGTCATCTCAACAAATACAAGCCTTGAGTCCCCAAGTTCTGATACCCTCTTCCCAAGGAAGCTGATAATGAGGACATTCCCCATGAATAACACCAATGTGAAGTCTTCACACTCTTTCATCATCATCTCTGAAAAATCTCCCAAACACTAACCTAGACAGGCCTTCAAACACAGCCCAATTCCAGGTGGGTGTCATTAGGCACAGATTAGAGGAAGGAGAAGTCCAGAGGTTTAAAGTTCTACCCTGAGATGGTGCCCAGGCAGTGTGCACCTGAGCAAGACACTCACCACACCCCATTGGTCATCAGAGGGAGTCTCATTAAAATATGAGAACCAGATGGGCAGCCTGGGAACTGTAAGACATTTCTGAGGGTTAAGCAAGCAGCCATCCAGCGACTTCTTAATCAGGGTGCATTCTGTCCTTTTTAAGGGACATTAAAAGATGCCTTTTGAAGATCAGTCCTAATTCCTTCCTGGGAAGAATGTGATAGATGTTCTGAGCTGGAGGTAATGTCACCCTCACTCAGCCTCCAGCTAATGTTTCTATGCCTATTTTACAAACTGACACCAAACTAGATAAAAAATCTTAACCTTCGGAATACTTATTTCACTCCCTTAGCCATTGTTTAGGACCCCTGGTGGCACAATAGTTAAGTGCTTGACTGCTAACTGAAAGGTAACAGCCTTCCACAAGAGAAAGATGTGGCAGTATGCTTGTTTAAAGATTACCAACTTAAAAAAAAAAAACCTCAAAGAACAAAACCCATTGTCATCAAGTTTATTCCAACTCATAACAACCCTATAGGCAGAGTAAAATTGCCCACAGGGTTTCTAAGGCTGCAAATCTTTATGGAAGCAGATTGCCTCATCTTTCTCCTGTGGAGCAGCTAGTAGGGTTGAACTGCCAACCTTCTGGTTAGCAGCCAAATGCTTTAACCACTGTGCCACCAGAGTCCTTCTGTAAAGGTTACAGCCTAGAAAAACCTATGGAGCAGTTCTACTCTGTCTTATAGGGTCACTATGAGTGAGAATGGACTCCATGCACACAACAGCAGCCATTGTTTTCTAAATCATGCTGTAAGCAGTCAGCTCAGGCTCTCTTGCACCATGATCAGGCTCTCATTATGAATTTTCATCCTGTCTTTTCACCTGTGTGGTGGGCTCCTTGAGGGCAAGGACAGAGCCCAGCAATTCAGTTGCTAGAAGCTGAATGTAAAATAACATCTAGTCCCAAGAGAATTAAATGTATGGTAGTTGTATTACCACCTCTTTATTCTAGGTCCGTGGCAGGCATCACCAATTGATCACCGCAGTATTTCTAAGTACCCCATAATCTTTCCCAATACAGCTCTACCAATCTACCAGAGTGGTCATGTGAAAAAAACTTAGAATTCCATATTTGGAGATCTAAGAGACACAAACAACAACAAGAGACACAAATTTCAGAAGAAACCAATGAAACCTCAGTTGTTGTTGTTGTTATTATGTGCCATCGAGTCAGACCCGACTTATCATAGCGACCCCTCCTTGGGTTTCTGAGGCAGTATCACTACGGAAGTAGGATTGCCCAACCTTCCTTCCGAGGAGTGGCTGGTGGGTTTGAACCTCCAGCTGTCTGGTTAGCAGGCAAGTGTCTTAGCCACTATGCTACCAGAGCTCCCTGAAATCTCAGTAAGAAAGGCTAAAGCAATAAGCAACTATCAAGCAATAAGAACACAGAACTGCCCCCCCCCCAAAAAAAAAGCACAGGAAAGCCACATGGGTCAGCGCCACAGTCCTTCAAGACCACACGCCACCCTTGATTGGTGCACGAAGTTTGCAATTTTCTTTCTACAAATATGAAGACTTCATCTTGAGTATTCCTTCAGTCCTGCTCCAGAACTATCATTCAGAAATGTATCAAAAGCTATCTTATAACCATTGTTTGTCATCCCCATCAACTCTTAAAGAGACATGCACATTTATTACATCATGGGTAAGGACTACCTTGTACTTACTACTCATCTTCTGGCTAAATAGATAATTCTGGGGTTTAATAAATTAGCTCACCACATCCAGAGCAGAAGGGATTAGGAAAGACTCAGGTGTGAAAGGCCAGTATACAGATGAATACATCTGATGAAAACAGCATTCACTGAAACAAAATGTAAGTAGAAAGCAAAATATGACAACATTATAGTAAAAGTAAAATGAAATGAAGAGCCATGAAATTGAACAAAGCATAATCTAGCCTCTATATAGTAATTGCCTTATATACTATATATAGCTAATTACTATAATGAAATGTGCAAAGACCTGGAGTTACAGAACCAAAAGGAAGGAACAAGCTCAGCCTTTCTCAAGCTGAAAGAACTGAGGAAAAAAATTAAGCCTCGAGTTGCAATTTTGAAAGATTCTATGGGCAAAATATTGAATGATGCAGGAAGCATCAAAAGAAAATGGAAGGAATCCACAGAGTCACTGTACCAAAAAGAATTGGTCAATGTTCATCCATTTCAGGAGGTGGCATATGTTCAAATATCAATGGTACTGAAGGAAAAAGTCAAAGATACACTGAAGGAATTAGCAAAGAACAAGGCTTCAGAAATTGACAGAATACCCATTGAGATGTTTCAACAAACAGATGCCCCACTGGAGGCACTCAGTTGGTTATGCCAAGAGATTTCAAAGACAGCTACATGGCCAACTGACTGGAAGAGATCCATATCTGTCCCCTTTCCAAAGAAAGGTGATCCCACAGAATGTGGAAATTATCGAACAATATCATTAATTTCATATGCAAGTAAGATATTACTGAAGATAATTCAAAAAATGGTTGCAGCAGTATATTAACAGAGAACTTCCAGAGGTGCAAGCTGGATTCAGAAGAGAATGTGGAACAAAGAATATCATAGCTGCTGTCAGATGGCTCTTAGCTCAAGGCAAAGAATACCAGAAAGATGTTTACTTATGTTTTATGACTTTGCATAGGCATTCAATTATGTGGATAATAACAAATTGTGGATATCACTGAGAAGAATATTAGTCCTTTTATCAGAACTTGGTACTCTTAGCATTCTTCACCAGTACCCCAACTCAAGAGCATCAACTCTTTTTCACTCTTCCTTATTCATTGTCCAGTTTTCACATGCATAAGAGGCGACTGAAAATACCATGGCTTGGGTTAGGTGCACCTTAGTCTTTAAGGAAACATCTTTGCTCTTCAGCACTTGAAAGAGGTCTTTTGCAGAAGATTTGCCCAATGCAATACATTGTCTGATGTCTTGACTGCTGCTTCCATTGGTGTTGATTGTAGAGCCAAGTAATATGAAATCCTTGACAATTTTAATCTTTTCTTCATTTATGGTGATGCTGCTTATTGGTCCAGTTGTGAAAACTTTTGTTGTCTTTATATTGAGGTGTAACGCATACTGCAGACTACAGTATTCAATCTTCATCAGTAAGTGTTTCAAGTCATCCTCACTTTCCTCAAGCAAAGTTATGTCATCTGTATACCACAGGTTGTTAGTCTTCTTCCAATTCTGATGCCACACTCTTTTTCATATAATTTAGCTTCTCGGATTATTTGCTTAGCATGTAAGTTGAATAACTATGGTGAAAGGATATAACCTTGATGCACTCTCTTCTTGATATTGAACCATGCAGTATATTCCCTTGTTCTGTTCAAACAACAGCCTCCTGATCTATGTACACGTTCCTCATGAGTACAATCAGTCATCAAATATTGCATGCAATGAATACAGAGTGATGTCCTAGGCATTAGTGAGCTGAAATGGACTGATATGGGCTATTCTGAATTGGACAATCATATGGCCCACTATGCTGAAAATGACAAATTGAAAAGGAATGGCATCACATTCATTGTCAAAAAGATCATTTCAAGATCTATGTGAAGTACAAGCTGTTGATGATTAGATAATAATCCATGCGCCTACAAGGAAGACTCAATTAATACAATTATTATTAAATCTACATGCCAACCACTAATGCCAAAGATGAAAAACTGAAGATTTTTACCAACTTCTGCAGTCTAAAACTGATCAAATATACAATCAAAAAGCATTACTGGTGCTTGGAATGCAAAAATTGAAAACAAAGAAGAAAGAATGGTAGTTAGAAAATATGGCTTTGGTGACAGAAATGATGCTATAGATCACATGATAGAATGTTGCAAGACCAACTACTTATTCATTGCAAATACCTTTTTCAACAACATAACCAGTGACTATACATGTGGACCTTGGCACATGGAAAACACAGGAATCAAACTGACTACATCTGTGAAAAGACACAATGGAGAAGTTCAATATCATCATTCAGGTCAAGGCCAGTGGCTGACTGCAGATCATACCATCAATTGCTCAAGGTAAGTCAAGCTGAAGCTGAGGAAAACTAAACAAGTCCACAAGAGTCAATGTACAACCTTGAGTATATCCCACCTGAATTCTGAGACCATTTAAAGAACAGATTTGACATACTGAATAATAACAACTGAAGACCAGATGAATTGTGGGAAGACATCAAGAGAATCATACATGAAGAAAGTAAAAGGTCATAAAAAAGACAGAAAAGACCAAAGAGATGTCAGAAGATACTCTGAAACTTGCTTTTGAACAGAGTATAGCTAAAGTAAACACAAGAAATGATGAAGTAAAAAAATTGAACAGAAGATTTCATAAAGGTTGCTCGTGAAGACAAAAGTATCACAATGAAAAGTGTAAAGATCTGGATTTAGAAAACCTAAAGGGAAGACATACTCATCATTTTCCAAGTTGAAAGGACTGAAGAAAAACATTCAAGCCTCTAATCACAATATTGAAGAATTCTATGGGCAACATATTGCATGACAAAGGAAGCATGAAGAGAAGATGGAAGGAATACACAGAGTCACCAAAAAGAACTGGTTGATGTTCAACCATTTCAAGAGGTAGCAAACGATCAAGAATTGATGGCATTGAAAGAAGTCATCCAAGGTGCACTGAAAGCACTGGTGAAAAACAAGGCTCCGGGAACTGGCAGAATACCAATTGAGAAGTTTCAGCAAACAGATGCAATACTGGAAGCACTCAGTTGTCTATGCCAAGACATTTGGCCTGGCCAACTAATTCGAAGAGATTTACATTTGTATCTATTCCAAAGAAAGGTGATTTAACAGAGGGCAGAAATTACTGAACAATGACATTAATTATCACACTCAAGTAAAATTTTGCTGAAGATAATCCAAAAACAGTTGTAGCAGCACATCAACAGGAAACTGCCAGAAGTTCTGGCTGCATGCAGAAGGGGACATGGAACAAGGGACATTACTGCTGATGTCAGAGGAATCTTGGCTGAAAGCAGAGAACACCAGAAAGATGTTTACCTGTGTTTTATTGACTATGCAAAGGCATTTGACTGTGGGCATCATAACAAACTGTAGATAACATTGAGAAGAATGGGAATTCCAGAACACTTAATTGTACTCATAAAGAACCTATACATAGACCAAGAAGCTGTCACTTGAACATCCAAGGAGATATTGCATGGTTTAAAATCAGGAAAGGTGTGCATCAGGGTTGTATTCTTTCATCATACTTATTCAATCTATATGCTGAGCAAGAAATCTGAGAACCTGGCTATATGAAGAAGAATGCAGCATCAAAATTAGAGGAAGACTCATTAATAACCTGCAATACACAGATGACACAACCTTGCTTGCTGAAAGTAAAGAGGACCTGCAGCACTTATTGATGAAGATTAAAGACTATAGCCTTCAGTATGGATTACACTTCAGTATAAAGAAAACATACATCTCACAACTGGACCAATAAGCAACATCATGATAAATGGAAAAAACCCTGAAGTTGTCAAGGATTTCACTTTACTTGAATCCATAATCAGTGCCCATGGAAGCAGCAGTCAAGAAATTAAATGATGTGCCGCATTGGGCAAATGTACTGCCAAAGACCTCTTTTAAAGTGTTAAAAAGCAAAGGTGTCATTTTGAGGACTAATGTGTACCTGACCCAAGCCATGGTATTTTCTATTGCCTCAGATGCATGCAAAAGCTAGACAATGAATTGATGCATTTGAATTATGGTGTTGGTGAAGAAAACTGAATATACCATGGACTGCCAGAAGAACAAACAAATCTGTCTTGGAAGAAGCAGAGCCAGAGTGCTCCATGGAGGTGAGGATAGCGAAACTTCATCTCACGTACTTTGGACATATTATTAGGAGGGACCAGTACCTGGAGAAGGACATCATGGTTGGTAAAGTAGAAGGTCAGTGAAAAAGAGGAAGACTCAGTGAGATGGATTGATACAGTAGATGTAACAAGAGGCTCAAGCATAGCAACAATTGTGAGGATGGTGCAAGACCAGGCAGTATTTTGTTTTGTTGCATCCATATATCTGCTATGAGTCAGAACTGACTTGACGGCACCTAAAAACAACAACGAGAGGCTTTTCTTGTCTGTATGACTAGATGATAAATGGGAAGAGGGGGTGAAATTACCGGGAGCACACTCCCTCCCCATGGAAGGTAGCACCAGCACTAGTTATTACTGCAACCTTTTACCTGAAAGTGATTTGGTAGAGAACATGGCTCTTCTCCTGACAGGGCATACAGTGAAAACTGGGAGGGGCTGGAGAGAGAGCTCTGCAAGGGGGTCAGGGAACAGGGATGGAGGTCTGGGACAGAGGCTTCTAACCTACCTATCTGGCCTAACCTCAAGGCCTTTATACCCCAGCTCCACCCAATTTAGTCTTGATGGGTGCAAGAAGGGCAAGGAAAACACAGGAAGCATCTCAACTCATGGAGATGCTTAAAAATAATAGTGAAAATTATCAGAACAGGTGGTGACCCCAAACTGGCCCAATGTCCAAGTTCTCTCAAACAATGCCCAGTGTGTGAGTGTTACTAAGGCATCAGTGTAAGTCACTAGAGGTCTACCTGCAGGAAGTGTTGAAGATGCACTCAAGGTCAAATGCATCCTAGGAGGCAATTCTGAGAACAACGTGATGGCCACAGTATGTTATCTTCCCCTATACATTCACATTGAGCCCTTTGTGGTGTGGGAGGTAATTAAAATAAAAACAACTGATTTATGGAAACTCTGGCAGACCCTGGACCTCAAAAGTATTGCTCTGCAATGCACAAACTCAACTCTCTCCTCCCCACTCCCAATAAAACGTAACAAAGGAAGGGAAGAATTTTCTTTCATGTCATCATGGACCACCAAAATGTATCAGAGATAAAAGGGTCAAAAGGATGCTGTGGGGCTGCAGAAGCAGTGGTGCCCAGTGGAAGGTTCAGCACCACCTCCTGTATGTTTGGAGGGAAAATTCTAGAAGAGGAAAAGAGCCAAAACCACTGTGTGGTTGATTAGAGAACTCATAAGTACATTAGAAAATCCCCCTGGGACCTCTCTGAAATAACTATGGGACAGAGCAAAGGGCTACTGCAATAACTGGTGAGGTAGAAGTCAATGACACATACTCCATGTTAATAAGGGACAGTGCAATGGGCAGACTCATCCATTGCTGATATAAACATCAACACAATTCACTTGGAAAGCTATTTGGCAGCTGGTACGAAGGGTTGTAAGTTTATTTATTCCTGCTCCTGGAGATATAACTGAGGAAAGCATCCAAGAGAAGGAAAAAGCTTCTGGGCATGAAGACGCTGCATCTTAACTTAAAAACTGAGGCATAAATATCTAATTTCCCATAGTTATCCAATGAGGAATGTTTAATTAAATTACACATGTCCACTTGAATGGAATATCCTGAGATTTTAAGAAGGTAAATTTAAAGACTTTCCACCAACATGGAAAAATGCACAACCCCAAACCCTGAGTAAAACAAAAGCAGAAATCAAAATAGCTTCCTCACCATGACTATAAAAGTATTAACGCTAGTGGACAAAGACTAAAGGCATGCACAGCATCAAAGTGGCTGCTTTACTGTAGTACCATGATTACATGTGGTTTTGCCTCCTGTATTTCCAAAGTATTCTAAAATGTTGACATAGGATCTTTAAAATGACAAAAAAGGAAAATAATTACTACAAATCTCAAGGCATAAACCAGAAAATAACTAAACAAAGATCACCAGGCAGAAGCAGATAAGAGGGTTCTTCTTTATGGATTATTATGGTAGCATAGTGGCTAAGGCACTTGATTGCTAACCAGAAGGCTGGCGGTTCAAACCCACCAGCCACTCCCCGGAAGGAAGGTTGGGCAATCCTACTTCCGTAGTGATACTGCCTCCGGAAACCCAAGGAGAGGTCGCTATGAGTCAGGGCTGACTCAACGGCACATAACAACAACAACAGTGCCTAAGGCACTTGACTGCTAACCAGAAGGCTGGCGGTTCAAATCCACCAGCCACTCCTCAGAAGGAAGGTTGGGCGATCTACTTCTGTAGTGATACTGCCTCCGGAAACCCAAGGAGAGGTCGCTATGAGTCGGGGCCGACTCGATGGCACATAACAACAACATGTGATTATGGATTATGATTATTATTATGTGAGCTAAAAATTGCAGACAGTCACAAGCTCTGGGGTCCTGAACGCACTTGTCCACACTAACCGAGCCACTGATGAGAGACAGGAGAAGAGGAGCCCCTAAGGGAGCAGGGAACAGCTCCCGCAGGCCTAATGTGAGGACATCCCAGCAAGTGCTATTTTGGCCTCTGTGATGAGAGGGGGTAGAGTGGCTCAGAGGACAATCAGGCACTCAGGGGGAAGGAAGCTCTTCAAGGTCAAGGCCAGAGCTCAGTCTCCACAAACCAGTCAAGGTCTGCTCGCCTTCTCCAATCCCATACATCATAAACACAGCGAGGAGAGGCTGGACTCACCGCTCAGGGGAGATGTAGTGTTTTCCAGGGCCTGGCACACAGCTAGTAAAATACCTGTGAGGGGAAAGAAGAGAGAAAAGGTAAGAGTCTATTCCTCAACTTCTGGAGAGGATTCAAGGATAGGACCTTTGAAAGACAGAGACTTGGTAGTTTACAAAGCTGCCAACAAATAGGACTGGCTCTGTAATTTGCAGAGCTCAGGGCAAAATGAAAATGCGGGACTCTTTGTTCAGAAAGTAGAAAAACAGTGCTGTTAAAGTGCTAACATAAAGCTTTCCCTTTTGTCTGTGGTCTCTCTCTAAGGGTGTTATTCATTTACTATTTAATGTCATCAATCTCCTCTTGGCATAGGGATATCCCTGGGTGAGCACAGACCCTGGTAGGTGCCTGAGGCCCCCAGTGACAAAAGAAGCAAGCATTCAGGTGACCCACAGACTGCTGGGTTCCCCTTCTTGCCAGTAATTGAACCGACATGCTCTACCCCAGCCAGGGGGGAGGAGCCTGGTCAGGAAATCTCCTCTTCCGAGGGAATGGCAGACCCAACCCATGGTGGATGAGTGACCCCCAAGGGTATTGCAACCATCACTCTGGGACACGTAGATAACTGGATTGTAGGCAAGGGAGAGGCTCACCCCTATCTAATCACCCACTGAACGTGCTTTGAACAGGCTGCCAGCCCTGGATGTGGTCAGCCACTACTCATCTTGCCCCAGGTATGTGGCACATATACATGATCTGAACTCTGTGTACAGGAACCCACTAGGGGCAAAGCATGACAGGGACAGGAACCCACCAGAGAGGCAGGGAGGCTGCACCATGGGAATGAAGGCCCCAAGCCTCCAGTGCCCACAACACTGCCCTATTGGACTTCACTTACAAAGCACTAATTCAAAAATAAAAATATTAAGCATTCTAAGACTGCGACTGCCAAGCATTAAAATTCCAAATTCTGAGCACTTTTGAACAGGTTAAACATCCGTGAAGCCAAAAGATGACCTTATGTACCCTCATGTTACAGTCCTGGAGGTTTCTGGAAATAGAGTAACATTCCGACAAGGAAGGAACCTCTTATGAGTTTTGCAATCAGTAAGCACAAAATTAGAATGACTTCCCAAATATGAAATGCAAAAAAGAGGCCATCATAGCCAGGCAGAGAGGTGGGGCCACTTACAGGTTAACCCAGCAAGTTAACAAGCACGCCCCACTGCACGGAACACCTGCAAATTCCCACCTCACAAGCTGTGAGGGCTCTTTCCCCCTTTCACTCAGGGTGAGGACCAACAAGTTCTGGCTGTAAGGGGAGAAACAAATTTGGAATGGATAAAGCAGTCATGCTGATAACTTTCCTTTTGGCTTTGGATTGAGAAACATCACAGAAACTTCAGACAGCTTTTACTAAAGGCGTGGTGCAGACTTCCCAAATAACCTCATTACAGAGTCCTGAAAGGAGCCCTGGTGGCAAAATGGTTAAGTGCTTGGCTACTAATCAAAAGGTTAGCAGTTTAAACCCACCACAGGAGAATGACCTAGTGACCTGTTCATAAAGATCACAGCTTAGGAAACACTATGGGGCAGTGCTACTCTATCACATGGGGTCACGATCAGTCAAAATTGACTCGGTGGCACCTAATAACAACAACTCAGAGTTCTGAACCATATTTGGGCTTGGGGTAGGCGAACGAGTGGGGTGGGGACAGGAAAGAAAATTAATACAATCACATACCTCTTCCCTATGCAAGTCTTTCTTGGTGCCCAGTGGACTCTACCCAGGAAAGTCAGGTCATATAACTTTGGAGGCATAGCTAAAAGAATCTAAAAGATTCTAACTGAATCTAAAAGACTCAGTTTATAATCCACACATCCAGAGTGAGAGCAAGGCATTCCTGCCCCAAGTCAGATCAAGTCTTAGTGACTCAACATGGCCAACTAGGCATCAGTTACATGCTGACTTTGCTGGTACTTCCACACACCACTCTGGGCCACTGCCAGCCCGTAACCCACAGTAACAAAGGAAAACATGGGGATGCTCTGCATACCTCTCAAGAGGCCTGTCACGCACTGCCCCTGAACAATGGGATTACTGTCACACCTCACTCCCCACCCCACATTCAGGCAGTCAGGGGAAATATGGTTCCTGGACTCCATGTTGCCCTTTGCTTAAGCAAAACCAACTCAAGAAAACAGATACCACACAAGTGCTGTTGAGGACAAGGCACAGACAAACACCAACTCTCCACGAAGATGAGGAGGCTGTGCTGATGGGGCTCCGCTTCCCCAGCCTTGGGGCGAGTTAGTTCCCTTGCTTCTGCTCCTTAGCTGTCAGCTGCTAAAGTCACAAGGAGTTCTGGGAATAAATTAAAGGTTGCAAAACCACCATATTCCAAAGATGAAAGGTGCTGGGTTTTTACTCATAATTTCAGCATTAGGAGAAGAATAGTTTCTGTGTCCTCACAATCCCATGGAAAACAACCTCTTAATGCCCTGGGTTCCCCTCTGCCATCTTCATACACTCACAAAGTCAGCAAGGGACTGTGATGAGAGGCATGGGCTCTGCTCTCTTCACTGCATGCTGAGCTCCCTCCCAGGGCCTCGAACCAAGCTGATGGGGTGCCCACTCAGGCCTCCTTCATGGCTCAGGTGGGCCAGCACTATTTTCTGAGCATTTACCAGTTGCAGGCTCAGCACTAGGGTTTACATATTGTCATGGACTGAATAGTATTCCCTCAAAATACTTACAGATGTAACCCCATTTGGGAATAGTGTTTTCTTTGTTATGTTAATGAGGCCCTATCAGTATAGGGTGTGTTGTAAGCCAATCACTTTTGATCTATAAAAGGCACATTAAGCACAGGGAAGGAATGAAGATTGTTAAGACCAAGGAACAGAAGCTGAAAAGAGACAAGGACCTTCCCCCAGGGCAGAAAGAGAGAGGAAACCCTGCTCTAGCCCCAGTACCCTGAATTCGGACTTGGTGGAGAAGTGGCTAAGTACTTGGCTGCTAACCAAAGTCAGGACTCGGACCCACCAGTCACTCCACAGGAGAAAATTGTGGCTGTCTGCTTCTGTAAAGATTTACAGCTGTGGAAACCCTATGAGAGAGCTCAGCTCTGTCCTATACAGGGTCGTGATGAGCTGGAATTGATTCAATGGCAGTTGGTTTGGTTTTTAGTGTGAACTATGAGAAAATAAATTTCTCTTTGTTAAAGCCACCTACTTGTGGTGATTTCTGTTACAGCAGCACTAAGAAACTAAGATATATGCATTATCTTACTTAGTCCTCATAATAACCCCCAATGTAGGCACCTTCAGCCTCCCTGCCTTCTTGTCCAGCTTATGGAAACACCCAATTTTACAGATGAGGAAACTGAGCCTTACAGAGGTTAAGAAATTTGTTCAAGATCTGTAGCCAAGTAGACAGCAATGCCAAATTCAAACTTAAGACTGTCTGACTCATATGCCCAAGACAGTATTTAATGACCATACTACACACCAATCCTCTAACCATAGCCTGTCATGAAACACTGAAGATGTGGATTCACCAGTTGTCATGTTGTTTGCTGCCATCAGTTGGCCCCTGACTCATGGGGATCCCATGCACAGTGGGACAAAATGCTGCCCAGTCCTATACCATCCCCATGACCAGCTGTGGTTCAGACCATTGTGATCCCTAGAATTTTCATTGGCTGACTCTCTGAAGTAGATCACCAGGCCTTTCTTCCTCATCTGTCATAGTCTGGAAGCTCTGCTGAAACCTGTTCACCATCATAACAACACACAGGTCTCTGCTGACAAGACGGGTGGTAGCTGCACATGAAGTGCACTGGCTGAGAACTAAACCCAGGTCTCCCACATGAAAAAGAAGACTTTCACCACCAAAAAACCACTGCCCCCCATTTACCAGTTACAGCCCCCCAAATGAGTCCAAACCCCCAGATGGAATGGACACAGCTGGCGACGCATGATTCCTTCCTTCTGGGAGGCCACATCTGTTGCCTCTTGGGATTTTTCCACATCTGTACTGCCTCTAATTCCCCCGAGAGGAGCAAGCCCTGCTGAGGGGAAGGGGCTGCTTAATCTAATGAAGCCCAAAAGCTTAGACTGTTGGCCCCATGGCTGTGCTTGGGAAAGACAGGCTGTGCGAAGGCCTTCCAGAAACTCACAGCCTTCACAGTCTCATCAGACACAAAGGAAATCCTCCCCTAGAGGCACCTGTGTGGGGAGAGGAGAACTTCAGGGACAGAACATCTTGAAGTAGCTCCAGAGAAATAGAAGATAGTTCACACAGAGGAGTGGCAGCCATTGGCTCTGTACCTTCGGAGCTGAAAAGCATCTCAGGTCATCTAGGGACCTCAGCTACCATAGGTCTGGGACAGAGTGTAGGCTTGGAGCTACCCAGTTCCCTTCCCTCCAGGGCAGGGCCCCTACCCACCCACCCCAAGCTCTTGACAGCTTCACACTTCTGTTTAAATTGCCCCACAGAGGGGAATCCCTAGATTGTGGATTTAAAAAAGGCAAAGAAAAAGGGGGTAGGGTGAAAGCAAAACCACACACAACAGAAGATAAAACTGATGAAAGGCTAATCCCAAAGAAAATAGAGCGGGAACTCCAGGCCTGCCCCCAAGGAGGGATAATGGTTGCAACACTTATAAGTCAGCTCTCTGAAACTCAGATAAGTTTCCAACAGAAACAATGGAAAAACAGAGGCTAGTCTATTTGTCTTGTCAGTTCACAGAAGCTGAGCAATCTTGAATCCCATCCACTGATGTGCCAACAGGAAAAGCTGTTGAGAGCAGCTGGGAAGCCCCCTTTCCTGGTCCACAGAGTAAGCTCCCACGATGGTCCCTCTGCAGCTCTTACTCACCCGAGTTTTGCACTTCTGGATGGGGATACACTCTGCCTGCTTCTACTATCAATCTGGGGACTGCCTCATCTGTGGAGCCCGCTCTAGTGCTGGGACTTCTGAAGAAGCACCTTGAGGTCCCCGCTTCACCACTCCCCCAGACCCTGCTCTGGCCTCCACTGAAGCCAGTATTTCCTTCTAGGCTCCCATCTGCTCTCCTATATGCATCACTGTTCCCCCCAAGAAAACCAAGAGGTACAATGCAGTCATTTTTTGATTCCTTAGGCCAGGCTTCCTAAGGAAAGGGATGAAGGGTAAGGTCTGGTATTGTGGGGAGGTGGAAGGATCGAGAGAGGTACCAGCAAGTTCTCTCGGATGAAGGATGCCCTGGGTTTGGAGGAGAGGGAAGTGCTACTGGGGAAGAACTAACTCAGGGCAGGAGGAGCAGAGGGGAGTGTGTGTGTTTGGGAGCACAGCCAGGCTCCCTCTTTCTTCTCCAGCCGTGCTTGCAGCTGGGGGGTCATGAACAGAGCCAGGCTCAGAAAGTGGTGGGTGGTACCTAAAGTGTGGAAGGGGAGCCAGCTGCCGGTGTAAGGTGCCCTGCCCCCCACCCCCGGCCCCAGAATCCTGCAGCTCTGCATGGGGACAGCAGGGGATACCATGGGGGCAGCCAAAGGCACAGAAACATTTTTGTCAATGGGTCAAACAGAACCCAGGGCTGGCTGGTACTAAGCTCAGGCGTATTTCCACATGAATTATACTACAACAGTTAAATTGCATCTACAAACATTGCAGGATTTTAACTGCATAGCACAAATTGCAATATTGTACAATTTTATCAATTGTTTTAGATCTTAGAGGTTTTGATAGCCAGGTGGCTATCAAATGCTGGCTTCATGGTAAGAACTGATCTGGAAGAAGGTAAAAGGGAAAGCACTACAGGTAAGAGCAACAAGTTATGCAGGCAGGACCAAGAGACCATGAACCTGTCCAAGAGATAATCCATAAATGTCACATTGCACCAACCACAGAGGGGTGCAGAGCACACAGGCAAGGAAGGGGTAGCAGTTCACACGTGGTGACATCATTCCTGAGGACATCAGCAAAGCTGAAGAGACATGTGTGAAGGAACTGGCCAGACGGGATTAGGAAAATTCCAGGGATGGTGAGGAGTTTAGAGGAGTCTAGAAATATATGACACAGGAATGCAGCACCTTGGACAGACAGGCTCAGGAGACAGATGGCTCTTTCTTTTACCACTCGGACTGGGGTGCTGCTTTAAAAAGGCACTTGGGACCCTACTGCCCATGGAGGCAGTCTCATCATCAAGAAATTACTTGGAAAGTTTGGTGATGTGTTTCAGGTGGCAGGACTTAACACACAGATCAAAGAACCCAACTCTGTGGGGAAGAAGCTGTTCTTAGTGAGGAACTTCCACGAGTGAAATCCTAGACCCTGCACTCATGCATGCCTGTGACATCACACGAATTAGCAGGAAGACATTGCCTTGTCAGTAGGGGTGCAGTGGAGGAAAACCCTCAGGGCCTGACGGGTCTCCTGAACTCCATCCTCATGTCGTTCAGGATGGGGTGATTGTTAATGATTATAGCAGCAACTAATACCTTATTGAAATATACAAAGCAACTCTTATGAAGTAAGTACTATTACATTCCAATTTTAGAGGTAAAAAACAGAGGTACAAGAGGTTAAATAACCTGCCCAAGTGCCTTCAGCTTTTAAGTGACAGATATTGCTGCTGCTGTTGCATCAATTCTGACTCAGGGTGACTCCATATGTGTCACAGTAGAACTGTTCTTCGTAGGGTTTTTAAGGCTGTGACCTTTTGGAAGCAGATCACCAGGTCTTTCTGGGTGGATTCAAACTGCCAAGCACTTGGGACCCTGCTGCCCAAATAGGCAGTCTTATCATCAAGAAATTACTTGCAAAGTTTGGTGTTGTGTTTCAGGTGGCAGGACTTAACACACAAAGCAAAGAACCCAACTATGTGGGGAAGAAGCTGTTCTTAGTGAGGAATTTCCATGAGTGAAATCCTAGGCCCTGCACTTATACATGCCCGTGACATCATGCGAGTTAGCAGGAGGACACAGTTTGTGCTGCCTAGGGACTCCTGACAGACACTGCAGTCTCAGGCTGAAGAGTCCAACTGGCCCCACTTTGCTTCACCTTCCTCCTGTAAAGTACAGTCAAAGAACACAGGCATGCTGTAAAGACCCCTCCTTCCTCTCCCACCTGGGTATAAGCTAGTTTACACTGGAGTGTGGGGAACGCAGGCCACCAGGGCAGTCCAGAGACCAGGACTGTCCATGAATGGTATCATCTTTAGAAAATCATTTCACCTTTCTCAAACTCAGGTTACCTTTACATGATAGAGCTGGGCCAGAAGATCTGTAAAGTTCCTAAAATCTTGCCATCTGAGAACTTTCGAGCCGAAGGCTGACTAGCCTTATTCCAGCCCCTTGTAGGTGGATCCTCTGCCTTGAAGGGGGATTGGGCGAAAAGGCAGCTGCAGGTGCACTGCCCTATATGAGAGTGTGCAGTTTATGACAATTTTGTGTGATCCTATCTTCCAATTTAGCATAGCGTTTATAGCCTCATGACCTACTTCCAAAAATCACCCACAGACAACCCTTTGGAACAGAGTTCCGCTTTGACACACTTGGGGTCTCCATGAGTTGGAATCAACTTGACAGCAACTGGTTTGGTTTGATTTTGCTTTTATATCAACTAGAAGATAGAAGAGATCCTAAACCAAAGCACTTTCCCTTTGCAGATGACAAAAATGCCAATCAATGTAGTCTGATCTTGACTTGATAATCTATTCCAAGCTTGCAGCCAGTGAAGGAATGCACTTTGGTTAGTGAGCTCTGGATGCTCAGCTGCCCTCCCTCATGACCCCTGGGATGGCAAAGTCCAACTTGATGAGTCTTGGCAATATCTCATGACGAAGATGTCATGGAAAATCAGCCAGCATTATCTGAATGTTCACAGGAATGTTCCATATCCATCTGCCTCCACTAAATATATCTGAGGATGGGAAAAGCAAAAGTAGACAGAATGAACTCAGGGAGGCGGGAGAAACTGGCAGATGGGCGCCTGCACTGCAGCCCTCTATCATTTTCTAATTCTGACTCAGGGTCTGTCATGGCAGAGCAGAAAGGAACTTTTCTGTCATGCCTGGGGTCAAATACTGGCTCTGCCACTCCCTAACTGTGAAACCTTGGCTTAAGTTATCTAACCTAGTGGAGCCCCATTGTCCTCATTTGTCAAACGAGGAGAACACCTCCTTACGGGACTATTGCTGGGATTGCATGGAAAAAAGACATAAGGTCCTTGGACTGCTGTGACCACCCCCTACCAATGGTACTCTTTCCTCCTTGGCTTGTTTCATGATTTCCAAGAAGTTTGGGAATGAGGAGAAGGCGGTCATCACTGCTTATTCCTGTCCTCCCTCTGGGCCTCATCAAGAGGACTTCACAAAGGGGATTCACTTGAGGCCTCAAAGTCGCTCAGCTGCAGGACACTGACATTCCATGACACTGACTTTGGAATACTCAGTCTGTGAGGGTTTATAAAAATTGCTATTGACTTACTATATTATCCAACCAAATACATATTGAACATCTACTGAGGGTGAAGAAACAAAATCTAAGACACGTGACTTGCCCTTAAGATGTCCAAGCCAGAAGGTACAGCAACAAAATCCATACTCTCAGAGAACAATGGAGTCCTCCACATTACAGCAAAGGCAGGCGAGTATGGGCTACTGAAGCCACCACCACAGCCCACAGAAGGCACCACACTGATCTCACATTTTCAGACACTTCTTTGGCTTTCATATCCCAATAACATCTCCAACCCAGACCACTCTCCAGAGGCCTGGACCTCAAACCATGTGTTCAAAAGTAAATTCATCTTGTCCCCTGGCCTATTCCTCCTTCTCTTGGCTCTGGGCAGGGCTGTAGACCCAAAAGCCATTGTCAGCCTCTCCCTCTCCTTAACCCATATCCAAGCCAAGCCCTCCTACACACACTGCCTCCACAATGTCTATTTATCCATCCACCTGAATCCCTATTGCCACTGCCCCAATTCAGGCCTCACCATCTCTCCCTGGGCTGTCACAATAGTTGCCCAACTGGTTTACCTGCCAACGGCTTTCTTATCTTTGCTACTGCTGCCAGAGTGATCTTCCTGAAGCACGTGCTGGACCATATCACTCCTCTCCTCTAGACAATCTGGCAACTCCCCATCACTCACTGAGCCCAGTGCAAAGTCCTCAGCAGAGTACCTAAGATTCATAATCTGGTCCCAAACTCCATTTCCACTTAAACTCTTCATACACACTCTTGCCTTGTGCTTGACCTGCCTTTACTCAGTGTGGTGCCTTGGGCACATGCTGCTCAGGTCCTGACCCTGGCACTTGCAGCTATGTGACCTTCACTTAGATGCCTGAGTCGTGTTTCCTTAGCTATAAAAGGGATGAAGTCAGCCACCTCCCACAGGGAGTTGCTGTAAAGATTAAATGAGAGAACACAAGCAAAGGGAGACCCTGGGTGGTACAAATGGTTATTGAGCTCAGCTACTAATCAGAAGGTTGGTGGTTTGAGTCTACCCAGAGATGCCTGAAAAGAAAGGCCTGGTGATCTACTTCTTAACAATTAGCTATTGAAAACCCTCTGGATCACGGTTCTCCTCTGACACATAAGGGCTTTCCTAAATCAGAACTGACTTGATGGTAGCTGGTTATGTTGAGTGGCTCACAGTAAACATGCAACAAATGGCAGCTATTATTAGAATCAGCATTAATACCATTATTATACTGATCTCACAAGGTGACATGCCCCATCTCTACCTGTGGGAATCAAGCCTACCTCTCCAAGAAATATTAATTTCTTCCTCAGAGCACTCCTTATTTTATTCTACCTCAGAATTCAGAAATTTTCATGTCTTGTCTGTCTCCCTAGTGTCGCAGGTACTGTCATGTGCCTCATCCCTCTCTGTATCTTCACACCCATGCTGTAGCACCTGGTTAGGTTTTCACTAAGTGAATGCAGAACTGAAGGAGCCCTCGTGGTTCAAACAGTAAAGTGCTCCACTGCTAACTGAAAGGCTGGTGGTTCAAACACGCCAAGCCTCTCTGTGGGAGAAAAATCTTGCAATCTGCTTCCCTAAAGATTTCCAACCTAGGAAACCCTATAGGGAAGTTCTAGTCTGTCACATGGGGTCTCTATGAGTTGGACTCAACTTGGCAGCACCCAACAACGCACTGAACTGAGTATCTCTAAGAGAGTCACCAACCTGAAGACTGAGTTGGAAGGAGGTGAGTATTAAAAATGTGCAGATGGGGAATAGGAAAGCCAATGGAACCTCAGGAATTCCTCACACTACCCAAGATTCCACAGCTACAGCTCTAAGTCTTGGTTCTTCTTCTGACTTCAGTAGAGATGGAGAACACCTGATACCCAGCAGTCATTTGATCAATACACACGGAACATCTACTACGTGACAGACACTGTCCTAGGTACTAGAGGTAAAACTATGAACAAAAAGTCCCTTATGTCAACAGTACCTACAAAATACTCTTCATATGAAGAATAATCCTTCTAATTCTTGAAATTCAGCACATAGAACTCCTCTGTAAATGCCTGGCTGCACCATTATTCAATTGGGTGATAAGTTAAAATGTGTCCTCTATGTAAATAATGATGTTAAATTGCCTTAATACAGAAAAATCTCTGAAGTGAAGGACGTGTCACCCTTATCCTTGGCCTGAATTCAGTCTGCTGAGCTGCCCTGACAACTTGATGCTGAGTTGTTTGGTCATCCCAGGAGATGGACCCTGGAAGGGTTATTTTCCCACCCTCAACTCATTTTGTTGACAGCTTTTCCTGAAACTTTTTTTTTTTTAAATTGTGATTTGGATGAAAATTTACAGAGCAAATTCACTTTCCATACAGCAGTTCACATACACTTTGTCTCATGACATTGACCACAATTTACCACAATGCAACAGCTCCCCTCCCACTTCCTCCCACAAGTTACCTCTTCCCTGTGTCCATCCCTCCATGCACTCCCGCCCCCTGAGCTGTCTCCCTGTGCATAAACATCCCTTCTTTCTCCCATGATTGTTCTCTCCAAGGAGTGTATCTACCTCAGGTAAATGTTCAACTCATATGTCTGTCTTTTGTTTGGCTGGAAGCCACAAGAGTGGGTTCAATTCCAGACCTGATGGGCAGCTAGAGACCACAGTCTCAGTGGTTCCACCAGGCTCTATCAGACCAGCAAACCTAGTCCCCCTCCCTTTTTTTACCCAAATGATTTTGAGTTTTGTTCCACATTGTTCTCTCTCTCTATCCAAGATCTCCTACATAGATCCCCCTCCAAGTGGCTGATAGAGGTAGCCAGGCACCATCTAGTTCTTCTGGTCTCAGAGTTGTATAGGCTGAGGATTGCATGGTGTACCAGTCACTAGGACTAATTGTTTCCATGAATTTTTGGTTTTCTTCATTCTTCTTTGCTCTGAATGAGGAGAGACCCATCGTTGCATTTAGATGGCTGCTTGCAAGCTTTTAAGATCCCAGTCACTACTCGCCAAAGTAGGAGGTGGAACAATGTCTTATGTAGTATGTTATGCCAATGGAGCTTGGGATGTCCCCTGTGACTATGGTCCCGAGCCCACGGGTTCAACTACTTGCTTCCTTTGGGTAGCTGGCTGGACCAAGAAGTGACTACAACTTTGCCCCCTTGTTAGATCTACTATACACCTGGGAATTCAGGTGATACAAATAAACTTGTAGGACCACTGTCTGCCAACCCTATACATGGTCTTGAGTACACTCCCTGCTTCATAGACATACCTAACAGTTCAGCCTGTCCACCCATCTATCCACCCATATACCCATGTTTGCCTTCACCGACAATGCAGCACTGTATGTAAAAAAGGGTTCATCTTTGTTGTGTACCTCCCATGTACCTCTCTCTGTCTTCCTCTTCCTCAATGCCACCATGTTGATCACTCACATTTTTTTCCTGACACTTTTATGAGAAAACAGAATGGGCTGTAGTCAGTGACCCCAAGGAAGCCTGACCATTTCCCAGGGGGGAGAAGACAGTGGGAGGGAAAAGGGATCTAAAGCTCATTAAATGGTTTTGCAGCAACTTAATATGTGTTTAATGAGCCCTATGTGTCCAGGAGCTCTTCAAGCAAAGGCGGAACCTGCCTGCCATCAGCAATTTACAGTCCAGATGAGGGTGCACAATTGAAGCAAATGTATGGAGATATCTCTAACACTTCAGTTGCCATCAAGTCAACTCTTGGTGACCCTGCACGTGTCAGGGCAGAACTATGCTTCATAGGGTTTTCAGTGGCTGATTTTTCAGAAGTAGACTCTTAGGCCTTTCTCCTGAGTACCTCTGGGTGGATGAACCCCCATCCTTCCGGTTAGCAGCTAAGCATGGTAACCATCTGCACCACTCAGGGACTCCTAAAATATCTCTGGATGCTCCCTATTCAAGCCCTTTGTCTACACAAATGTACCCATTTGGTCAAGGTCTCCTAAGTTCACTAACTCATTCTCCCTTGCCTGAAAAACCCATCATTGCCCTAGTCCTATTTATCCTCAGCCTTCCAGCACTACCTCAATCCCATAGCTCTCTCCATGACCTTCTTCTGATTATCCTAGCAGAAAATGCTCTCTTCTTTCTCCTCCTAACACCCATCAGCACTGGGGCTGGGTGAGGACCTCACTGCAGCCACCTATACAAGTGCCTCATAAATACTCAGGACTGACACCACACATGCAGAATCATCAGAGAAGCAATGCAATTGCAAAGGAGTTGACTTGTGTTCTTCCTGACATGTGGAAAAGAACGCAAAAAAACAAACAATTAAATAAAAAGGTGCCCTGCCCTGTTCAGACTCACTTTTTCTAAGGGTCAGCAGTTGTAAGGCAACACCTCCCACTTTCCTCTCTACTCTCCCCTATACCCCCTACTGAAAAGCCTGATAGAACAATGTTGCCCACGGATCTGTAGGTCTGAGATGACCCCCTCCAATAAAGCAGAGTGAACAGCATATAGCAGCAAGGTATCAAACAATCAGCCAACTAGGATTGAGCGGGTGAGGAAGGCCCTGTATTTGCTCCACATCCGTGGAGATTTGCTTCACACCCTTTTTTGTTAAGAGGAAGCAGTCGTCTCTTTTGCAGCATAAAAGCTTCATCAAAGACCTGCACCAGGAGCTGGCTGCTGAGTCTAACTTCCTCTTCCCCGGGGCTTGCTCCTGCCTGAGGGCCCCCATCCAAGTTCCTGGGATTGCAAAGCTACAGGGTGAGTATCGCTGAGCCCTCCTGGCTGGCTGGAGTTTCCCAGCTGCTGAATCACCAACAGGCTCTACCAGGGCTGTGCTCTGAGGTTGCAAAGAAGCTGTGCCAAGTTGAGGCACTCCAAAAACCTGTTCCAGCTGACTGACACTATGATTTGAGACATCAAGGTATCTCTGGAAAGGGCAACAATGGTCCTTCCCAGAGTCCCAGGGGACAGAAAGGACAGGGAGAATGGACTAGAGGCAAGACTGGGGACAAAAAGGCATTCGCAGGGACTGTCAGCCAGGCCCAGGCCCCTCGGGGCTGTGAACCAATTAAATGGAGAACACTGGGCTGCCAGGGTTAAGAGCCAATGACCATCCCTGGAAGAGTCCACTGGAGACTTTACAGGTCCCTCCCTATCCATGAAGGCCTGCTGGTCCTGTCTCTGGCCACTTGCCAGCCTCTGGGCTCAAGGGACTGCTCGTGTAGACTGCAGGCCAGTGGAGTTAACCTCTCAGCAGCCCCAACAAGGCCAGACCCATCCCCTCAGTTCTGTCAATGCTGTATGTGCACGTCACTCTCAGCCAGTGGCTTGGAGTAGGGTAAGAGTGGGGAGGAGGTGAAAAAAAGAAAGCAATCCTTGAACTCTACCCCATTTCCTCTATGTGAATAGCTTGTTGATGACAAACTCATCCCTTCCCACAACTCCCAATACTCAGGACATCCCCAAAAACACCCGTCAGAAGGCCTGTCCAGCCTTGGGTTTTGGGCCAATGTAAATACCCGTGTGACTGGGCAGCATTTCAGAACAATGAGCATCAGCCTTGGGAAGGGTATGGTGCAGCACCAGTGCAATCACTACTGTGTGTCTCCCACTGTGCTCTTCAGTGCTGGCCACAGAACACCCCTCAGAACTCATGTGATGAGATAAGCACTGTTGGCAAAGAAGCAAGGTTCAAACTGAGGACTCAAATCTCTTAACTATAGATTTCCAAGAGTTAATGGGGAAAAAAACCTGCAAATTCTTGAAGTCCCACATCCTACTGCAGATTGATGTCTAAATTATCTTCTTTGGCCCCTGAATGAAGTGAGGAAAAGGATGAGGGTGAAGAGAAGAGAGTGGATGAGAAAAGACCTGGGAGACTACTGCAGGCACCAGATGCTGAAAGGATCCAGAGGAAGAAGTGGGAAGGAGGTGGGAAAGACCCTGACTAGATCTGCCCCCTAGCCCAGGGGTATCACCTGCTGACATCACCCTCTAGGGGGCATCTGCAAACCTGTGGGAGAAGTTTTTGATGGTTAAAATGACTGAGGGACCATTGGCATTTAGTCGGTAGATTCAGGAATGCTAAGTATCTACAATGCACAAGATTCTATCCTGCTTAAAGTGCTGCCTGGTGAGAAATTCTGAACCTCAACAGAGAAAGTCCCCTGAAGCACAGGTCATTTAGCCTCCAACTGCACATGTGCAGAAGCACCCACAGCTCAGAGGAACTGGAAGAAGCTGATAGTCACATGAACTTGACAGAGCCATTCATTGGAGTCTTACAAGTGGTCTCCAGCAGGCTGGCATGCTGGCCTAACTTTACTTAACTGGGATGCTCCCTTCCCCTTACAGTTCTTCCTTTTCTCCCTATGCCTGTTTGTCTGTCTAATTTAACCCAAAGCATTTGGGTTGCAAAATATGAAGCATACCTATAAAGTAACAAGACTGACAAGCCACAAAGCCCACTCCCAGGGTTTTACAGTCATGGGGTTCCAAAGAGACTCCCAGGAGGGAGGGAACAGACAAAAAAGCAAATTTATTTGACTTTCTCAGTCCACTTTCTGATTTCAGGGCTGTAGCTTATTACTTTTGGGCCAATGGTTATTCTTACAGCCACGTGTGGAAAAGTTTTCTACCCAATAACAAGTACACTTAATTGTATAGGGAGAGAGGGTAGTGCAAGATGTCTCGTTTGCTGACTCTGGAGACAAACCAGTAAGGAACAAGGCATGCTACAGTTGTGGGGCAGAGAACACTGAGTATCTTTTAGTAGTGTCAACTTAAAATATTTCAAAATAAAAGCCTGGGAAAGACTCAGGAATAGTTCTTCTATGGGAAATAGAAGTGGGATCCCCCCTGCCACCCAACTCCACTCCTGCCCCTTTCTCTCTCTCTCTACATATATATATTTTATATACTATGCTAAATATAGGAGCTCTGGTAGCATAGTGGCTAAAGCACTTGACTGCTAACCAGAAGGCTGGCGGTTCAAACCCACCAGCCACTCCTTGGAAGGAAGGTTGGGCAATGTACTTCCATAGTGACACTGCCTGGGCAACCCAAGGAGGGGTCGCCTATGAGTCGGGTCTGACTCGATGGCACATAACAACAACAACAATGCTAAATATGCACGTAGCAAAACATTTGCCATTTCAATATTCTTCACATATATGATTCTGTGACACTGTGTTCTTCATGTTCTACAAGCATCACCATCTATTTCCATTTCATCAGCATCTATTTCTAATTTTTTCCAATACCCTTAACAGAAAAGTTCAATGTCTCCTAAACCCTTTTCTCTGTTTATGCTGTCTTGGTTATCTAGTGTTGCTATAACAGAAATACCATAAGTAGGTGGCTTTACCAAGCAGAAATTTATCTTCTCACTGCTTAGGAGGCTAAAAGACCAAACTCAGACCATTAACTTTAGAGAAAGGCATTCCTTCTTGGCTCTGGAGAAAGGTCCTTGTTTCTTCAGCCTCTGCTTCCTGGTTCCCTGGAGATCTCCATGTGTCTTGGCATCTATTTTACCCCATTTCTCTCTGTTCAGTTGTTTCATCTCTTTTATATCTCAAAAAAGACTGACTCAAAACACACACTGCACTAATCCTTCCTCATTAAAATAACAAAGGCAACCCATTCCCAGATGGGGTTATAACCACAGGCACAGAGGTTAGGATTTGCAACATACGGTTTTGAGGAACATAATTCAATCCATAAGGAGCTCTGGTGGTGCAGTGGTTAAAGCATTTGGCTGTTAACCAAAAGGTCAGTAGTTTGAACCTATCAGTCACTCCGTGGTGGGAGAAAGATGTGGCAGTCTGCTTCTATAAGGATTCACAGCTCTGGAAACCCTATGGGGCAGCCCTACTCTGTTCTATAGGATCACTATGAGTCAGAATTGACTCGATGGCAGTTGGTTTGGTTGAGTTTTGAAATTCAATTCAGAACAACCCCTTAGACTTTTGGTGGAGAAAGAATAGAAACGGGAAGCAAAAGGGAAGAAAGAGCAGGGAAAAGGATGGGAAGAGAGGAAATGCTGTGCTAAAATGGCTTAGCTCTAACTAGGACAGGTACAGGAGTGGGGAGGACAGGCACTGATCAGACCACTCATCAGGGCCTTACAAGGGGCCTCCCTGCTCTCTTAACTGGGATGCTTTCTTCACAGTTAAGTCCCACATGAGAATACAGTTAGAAAGGGGTATTATATATTAGTATTCAATGTATTTCTAAGGAGGCTTGGTGGAGCAATGGAAAGTTGGCAGTTCAAACCTATCAGATACTTGGCAGGAAGAAAAACCTGGCTGTCTACTTCTGTAAAGATCACAGCCTAGGAAACCCTGTGGGGCAGTTTTACTCTGTCATCTAGGATCACTATGAGTCAGAACTGACTCCATGATACACAACAAGAAGTGGATTTCTGAAGTATTGCCTGGAATAATCAGATCTAAAAGTCAGATCAACTAAATCAAAGTGGTTTAGGAATCAAACCAGCTGGTGACAATTATACCCCTATGAAGTTGGATTCCATTACTCCATTTTCAGAATTATTCAGTCATACTGTTTCTCTAAATTCAACTAAAATGGCCTCCTAGGAAGCCCATGGGGAAGCAGCCCTGGAAATACATAGGAGACACTGCTCAGCCCTGGACCAACAGCCCTGCATGGAGCACCCTGGCTCTCAGCATCTTCTGTTGCCACTATGCCTTGTCTCAGTGTAAAGAGGGGACCACACAGCTTGTTTCCCAGCCAGCCTTTGCCATCACTATAGACTTGAAAATTTGAAGAGGGCAAGAAGCAATTACTTCTCATATGCCATGAAGCGGTATCTTTCCAGGTTCTGTCAATTGACAGTGGCTCCTAGGGAGAAGTAGTGGTAACCTTGGTCAGTACTAATTCGACTGGGCCAGGGGAAGACACTCTCAAACCATGGGTGTGTCAGATGAGGGGAAGCAGAGGAGAAGCATGCTCCTTTTGCAGATGGAAAAGGCAAGAGAGGGGAACAAGGCATGAGGGGGTCTTCCAGAGACATCTTCTAATAGAGAAGGTGACATCACACAGTCAGAAATCTGCCTTTTAAACCACCAAGGAAATCCTGGTTTCAGAGCAACTGGTCTTGCTTCTGTGGTTTCTAACCTAAAACCAATGATGTATCCTAGATGTGCTCTCTCTCAGCTGGAGTTAAGTCATAAACACAGTTTCCAATCTGTAGCCAGCCAGCTGTCAGCTCTGTGACCAAGGGGGCAGAACACGACAGCCACTGAGAAGACTGGTTTAATCCAACTTGTTAGCCCTCTAAGCTACACCTTGGAGTGAAACCCAAGTACGTTTCAAACCCAGCCCTTATCTAACAAAGCTATAATAGCCCTGGTGGGGCAGTGGTTACACATTCAGCTTCTAAATGAAAGGTCGGTAGTTCTAACCTACCAGCCACTCTGTGGGAGGAAAATGTGGCAGTATGCTTCCCTAAAGGATTATAGCCTCAGAGACCCTGTGGGGTAGTTCTACTCTATCTGTAGGGTCACTATGAGTCAAAATCAACTTGACAGCAATGTTGTCTTTTTCTTTTTCTTTTTTTTAAATGAAGCAACAGTCACAGGGAATTCTTTTACATCCTCTTCTTTCTGCCCTTTCTTACATTCCAGGTAGGAAAGCAATAAGAGAGAACTGTTGTTGTTGTTAGGAGCCATCGAGTCGTTTCCAACTCATAGCAACCCCATGCACAGCAGAACGAAACATTGCCCGATCCCACACCAGCTCTATGATCCTTGCTATACTTGAGCCCATTGTCACAGCCACTGTTTCAATTCATCTCGTTGAAGGCTTTCCCCTCTTCCGTCGACCTTCCACCTTACCAAGCATGACATCCTTCTCCAGGGAATGGTCCCTTCTGACAACATGACCAAAGTAGATGAGACGACGTCTGGCCATTCTTGCTTCTAAGGAGCATTTCAGCTGCACTTTCTCTAGGACAGATCCAGACTTTGGTGGTTGGTGCATAAATTTGAATAATAGTCGTATTAACGGGTCTTCCTTGTAGGCATATGGATATTATCCTATCACTGACAGCATTGTACTTCAGGACAGATCTTGAAACATCCTTTGTGATGATGAATGCCATGGTATTCCTCTTTAAACTATCATTCCCATCATAGTAGATCATATGGTTGTCCGATTCAAAATGGCCAAAACCAGTCCATTTCAGCTCACTAATGCCTAGGAGCTCTGGTAGCATAGTGCCTAAGGCACTTGACTGCTAACCAGGAGGCTGGCGGTTCAAACCCACCAGCCACTCCTCGGAAGGAAGGTTGGGCAATCCTACTTCTGTAGCGATAACTGCCTCGGAAACCCAAGGAGGGGTCACTAGGAGTCGGGGCCGACTCGATGGGAAATAACAACAACAACAACAATGCCTAGGATATCAATCTTTATGCTTTCCATTTCATTTCTGACAACTTCCAATTTTCCTATATTCATACTTTGTACATTCCATGTTCCGATTATTAATGGATGTCTGCAGCTGTTTCTCAATTTGAGTGGTGCCACGTCAGCAAATGGAGGTCTCAAAAGCTTTACCTTATCCATAGGAGTAAGGCTGGGTTTACTCAGATGATGCAGCTCTTTCCCAGTCCTATTTTGAGAGCTTTCTAACCTAAGTGACTCATCTTCCTCCTCTGTATTGGACAATGTTTCTGGACTATTCATAAAGTTGCGCAGTAATGTATTAGACAGTGTTTCTCTACTATTCATAAGGTTTTCCCTGGCCAATTCTTTGGGAAGTGGATGGCCTCTTCCTTTTAAATGTCTAGTATCATCCTTCTAGGAAAACCTACTGCAAGATGATGAGGAAAGTGGCTCACCCTCCATCCCCTTCTTCATTTTTATTCATATCACTGCCATAACGTGACATTTCATTGTGTATTTGTTTTTCAGTCTCCTTGCTGGACAATGGCCCAGCAAGGGGAAGAGAAGGGAGAGGAGTGTTACACGTAGAAGCAGAGTGAAGAGAGGAAGCTCTCGGTGAGCAAGGCCGAAGTGTACCTGCAAAGGACGTTCAGCCCATCAGCGAGGCCTGACCAAGAGGGATGGTGTTTTCCTGTTCACTGTATCCTCAGGGCCCAGAACAGTGCTAGACACATAGAGAACTCTCAATAAATACTCGTTGAATTAATTTAGTTCAAGTCAATTCAGTTCAGGCAGTTCCACAGAGAAATCCAGGGAGTCAGAACCAAAGGAGATAGCATTTTACCTTCTATTTTAGAAGGAACACTTCATAAGGACTTTGTGATATCTAGGTTCTTTCATTCTGGAATATGATAAAAGCCTTTAGAACTTTTCTTTGAGGGCAGGTATCCAAAAAATTGGGAGCTCTGGTAGCATAATGGCTAAGGCACTTGACTGCTAATCAGAAGGCTGGCAGTTCAAACCCACCGGCCACTCCTTGGGAGGAAGATGGGGCAATCCACTTCCGTAGTGATACTGCCTTGGAAGCCCAAGGAGGGGTCACTATAAGTCAGGTCCAACTCGATGGCACACAATAACAACAACAACATCCAAAAACTAATGCAGACTCTGGAGCATTTCCTTCATCATGAGAAAAAGAGAGAGGAAGAGGAGAAGAGAAGGAGAAAGAGACTGAGGGAGAATGCATGTATATATGGATAGTCATCATGGAAGTCCTTTCTGAACAAGTGACACACACCTGAATCAGGTGAAGAAGTCAGTCCTGCAAATATGTAAGGGAAGAACATTTAAGGCAGAAAGATGGCAAGTGCTAAAATCCTGAGATGGAACAAGTTTAGCCTGTTTAAGGAAGAACAAGAAGGCTGGCAGGGCTGGAACAGGAGTGTAGGTGGGAAACAAGGCTGGAGACACCAGGGCAGAGGTCCCTCATGTGACCTACTACGAGTCTGGATTTCCTTTACTCTGAGCTGAGCAGCCTCTGGAAGATTTTGAGCAGAGGAGTCCCAGCATGGGGGGGGGTGCATGTGTGTGAGAAGGATCACTTGCTGGGGAGAGAAGAGGCCATAGAGGCCAGAGTGGAAGCTGGAGGAATGAGCATGAGCCACGACAGCAGCCTTGGCGAAAGACGAGAGCAGCAACACACAAGACATGACAAGAGGCCAAGTTTAGAGTATAACTTGGAGCTGACAGGCCTCACTGATGGGCTGAACGTCCTTTGGAGGTACGCTTCAGCCGTGCTCACCAAGAGCTTCCTCTCTTCACTCTGTTTCTACGTGTACCACTCCTCTCTCCCTCTTTCCCTTGCTGGGCCATGTCCAAACTTCAAGGCCAGTTCAAACCTCAACTTCTTCAAAAACCTTCCTTAACCACTCACCTAGAGGACTCCAACTTCCTCAAGAAATTAAAGAACAAGCAAGCAAACACAAACAAAAACACAAGCCTGGAGAAACAGACAAGCAGGCTCAACTCCCACAAGAGTCAAGTGCATACAAGGAGATCTTACTTGGTTCTGATATTCTAAACCTTCTCTAAAGACCCTTCTTTACTAGTTCCCTTCAAGCTCACTATCCCTGACATCCTCTGATACACACTGCAATGAAGGATTTATGCATGGCTATCCCCAGGCAGGTCCTAGGAATCTTGGGCCAAGGTAACCCCAGGCTCATGTACAGGGCAGTCATTAAACATCCAGGGTAAGTTAGCCTCCAGATTATGACTGCTGTGCCCAAGTGTTCTGGAAGCTCATGGAGTATTTAATTCTGTTCACCATATACCCCACCACTACCATCTCCAGGAGGTGATCTGAAAGCACTACAGGCTCAGATGTAACGGCCTGCAGGGCGCAAAGTGAACAGGCTCAGCTCCGGCCAGTTCTAGAGCAAGTGCTGCAAAGACACAAACCCAGGGACTATTCTCAGCTTTGTCTGGGTTTCTATGTCCTGTGTCTTCAGCATCCCCCTATGCGCAAACTAGGTCTCCACTTTCCTTCATACCTCCTTCCTTCTGCCCCCCACCCCCTGCACCCAGCCCCTGGCACAACACCGAGCAGAGAGAATTTAACAGGAAACCACCCACTGAGGAGGGTGTAATGATGCTGAGGTGGCTGCCAGCCTGGAGCACTATGACAGGCGACACATTCTCTAGGAAAGGAGTCCTTCCCTCTTAGAAAGGCAGAAGTTGGTGTTCCTTCTGACAAAGAGGCAGCAAGAACACTCCTGACGTTTATTCCTAATAACTCAAAAAGCATACAAGACAGGCAGACTAGTGCGTCAACGCAGAGTTTCGTCACCCAGTACTAGTTGTGGTTTTCTGCTTCTTACTTTGAAGGCAGGCAAATACCCCAGTGTGTCCTGAATGATGACAGGACATACCAATCCACACCCTCACAGGCTCCTTGCCTTGCTGGGATGCTAATCCTGCCTAACAGGACTCAGTAGCACTTCTGCACGGCTATGCTATTAGGTTTATGGGACACCTTTTAAAAACCTGAGTACTGTATTTTAAAAAGGGCATAAAGTATAAGCAACAGAAATGGGAACGGCATCAACAAATTCTTTGGAAACGATGTCTTTTTCTCAGTCTGAAGAAAAATAGCCTATCATCTCAAGCAGAAATGCAAATAAAGTACATACATATCACCCCTCCATACTGAACCCATGGCAGACATTACTAACTGATCATAACATTCTTTCCCACTGAACTCAGATGCAGCCTCAAAATCTTTGTAAACAGCTACTTCCATAGGATGGAGTTGGCCTAGAAAACAGAAATTTTCATACTTGAGCTCAAAAGATATGTGCTGCTATGTCAACAATGTTTTGGAAGCAAAGAGTGGGGAGGGGGGAAGAAAGAAAAGAGACCCTAGGCACAAATCTTTTATCATCAATAAAAATATATTGGTCAACAATTGCATGTTAGGTATTATGCAAAATACGGTAGACAAGAAAAATAGGGGGAAACAGGAAAACGAAATAAAATCAGTGAAGTAGGAAATGTAACTTCAAGATGAAACATGCACACACTCACACTCACATGTGCATGCTCACGCACACACTCACTCTCACACACAATTATAGTCAGTGGATCAAGGGGTCATCTAGAGATGACTGGCATGACTAACCAAGGAAGGTGGATTCTGTTTCCCCCAGCATAAGGGAAACAGTAGTACATAAGAATATGAATAGCTATTTATGCCACTTTATTCACCTCCTCAAAGTGAAAGGTTTTAATATAAACAAAGCCCCAGATTTTCAGAAAATTACTGCATCTTTCCTGTGAAGCCTCTGAAAATAGCTCTCGTCAGGTGATAACAGCCCAGGTGAAAAGCAGATGCTAAAATGGAGAAAACCATGAACAGCCCACATCCAGATAGTTTAGAACAATCCAGATTTCCTTAATTCTTTTAAATTATACTCTTGGGAACCTAAACATGTTTTTTCACAAAAGTTAATGACTTTATCCTCAGGCCAAACAGTGAAGCCATTCCTCTGCTTTTGCTATGCCTGCAGTGGAGTTGTATGACATCACAGCCCCAGAGGGGTATCCTTGGCTGAGGAGAACCAGCCTCTGGGCCTTGGCAAACCTAGGAAAGGCATGCAGTCATGAGGAGGGACTCTCATCTTTCAGCCTGACCCTCCCCCCAACTCACAAGGGCAGCTGGTGCTCTGCCTTAATGAAGTCAAGAGAAGGCACATAGCATATCCTGTTTTCTGGAGTCAAACATACCTCCCCCCAACACACACACACACACAGGCACACACTGCAGTTCATTTCTCAAGGCTGGGAACTCAGATCCACCATCCTTCTGAAGAGCTGACTCACTGACTCTATGGTGGGGGCATCCTCCTTCTGACGGCCACCTCCATCCTTGGCCCAGAACAGTCACGGCTGGGGCAGAACCATCTCCCTGCTTCAGGCAGTTCCTCCCACAGAACAGAAAACACCGGAAAGTGTTGTTCCCTGATTAACAGGTGAAGTGCATCAATGAATGATTAAGCAAGTTTATTTTCTTTACTGCTGGAAAATAATGAGGCTTATTGCACCAAAGTCTTGTCCTGGTTATCGCTCACCAGCTCTGTCCAATTTTGGTTCCTTAGGCTCCAAGTTACCAGTTGAAAAGATGAAGGCATTTTGACCCAGAGGAACTGCTCTGGTCTCAAAGAGTAAATATTTTTATTTTTAAATCCTGCTGAAGGTTACAATCATCAACTAGACCAGGAAAAAAATGTTAGTAGGTCACTAAGATTAACTGACACAAATGAAGATCCAGGAAGCCGACTGTGAATCTGTGGGATATGTTAAGGCCTCTGCTCCAAGAGCAACAGAATATCTATAAAGAATTGCTATCTGTGTGTTTAAATCTCAGGACACACTTTACTTTCCTGGTTCCCTGAAATATCAACTCTTCCTCCCCACCTTGGTCCGCTAGTGGACCAGTAGGATGGTTTACACAGTCACCAATTTGTCTACTTTTTTATTTTGGTCACTGAAGAAGATCCATCTACTTCAAGCAAGAAACCAATATAAATGATTTGGATTTACAAACAAATTAGAAAAGGATTATCAAACACGCTTTTCTAAGTAGCATACAGATGTTTAAAACCCTCATTTTTGTCTGTGTTTGCTTTTAGAAGTTCACTTATTGCAAAAGACAGATCCACCCCACTGTCTGTTCCATGTGTTAGTAACACATTGTTTGCCAATGCATTTAACTCCCTTACCTTTACTGGGGCGGGGGTGGGGGGGGAATCCCACCTTAAACAAACACTTGCAGAATGCCCACATTATGGCCCTGCTCTAACACCTGGGGATCCAGATAGGAGCCAGATACTCAAGTGTTTAAGTATCTATTCAGCAGGGC
>NW_006921652.1:9777049-9783225 GCF_000298275.1 Orycteropus afer afer
AAACAACAAAGGCATTTTTGTTCTCATCTGCTATTAGTGGATGGAAATGCCTGTGTTTTCTGTGTGTACGTATCATCGCTAATATGGCAAATGTGCTATAACGTTGGTTCTATCTTTAGTTGGACTGTGATGAACTCAAAGTCTTAAAGTGTTAAAAGACTCTGCCATCTTGAGCTATTATGTGAGAATGAACGTTGATAGGGGAGACAGAATTGAGGGTAAGAGGAGGGAAAGCTGGGACCCCAACAGAAGGTCCCAGAGACTATACCTTATATGCACCGTGACTTACAGGCATGTTACCTACTAGGGGACAGACTGCCTAAATGGAAGAGATTATCCTTTAAAACAAACACGTTTTTAAAAATTCATGGTAGAAATGCAAACCAAAAACCAGCTGTTGTCGAATCAGCCCCAACTCATGGCAGAAAAGTGCTCCACAGGGTTTTCAAAGGAAGTAGGTCACCAGGTCTTTCTTCTGAGGCACCTCTGGGTGGATTCAAGCCACTAAACTTTCGGTCAGCAGTTAAGTGCACTAACCATTGGTACCACCCAGGGACAATGCAAACAGACCCCCATGAATGATTATTAGAGGATTCTTGGTCACAACAAAATATATCAAATAGCATGCCTCATGTGATTAGATTATCTGTCTTCTAAGCACCTGAACTCTTGACTGAAGAAGGGGAAAGAGCTCTGCTTTGGTTCCCTAGTGCTGCTCTAACAGAAATACCACAAATGGGATGGCTTTAACAAACAGGAGTTTATTCTCTTACAGTTCAGGAAGCTGGAAGTCCAAGGTTCAAAGTGCCAGGCTCTAGGGGTTGTGTGAAAGCCCCTCGACCTCGAACTTCAGCTCTGCCCCTTGCTCCCGGCCCACTGAAGCTAGAGGTATCTCTTCACTCAGGCAGCTACTGGCTGCTGAGGCTAACAAGCCCAAGGTCGACAAATAAAATGACACGTTCCCAATATTACCAAATTACATGGCAGGCCATTGATTCAAGTCCATTGAAAGTCCCAGGATTGGCAAAGCATGGCAGGCTGTTGAATAAGGACTTGGCTACATGCAGGGTTCAAGCATGCCACAAGCTAGAGACCATTCCCAAAGATGCTTCTTATATAAGGCAAGCGGACCACATCACGAAAGCAGCTACTCAGCTGCTTGTGGTAGATCCCTCCGTGGAGTTGATTGTCAGTCTCATCATGGGGAATGACTACCACCAGCCACTCAACCAGGGCCAGCCAAGGTGACACAAAACCTTAACTACCACACAATTTTCCACCTTTGTTTATATTTCACAGCACTGGGCAGCAGTAGTATTTCTTTTTAACCAGCATGGCAATTACCAACATGGCAATTACTCTCAATATGGTAAATGTTTAGGGGAACAGCTGTCTGAAAGTCTAATTACATATAACTTAATGTCTATGGTAATAGAGCACCCTCACACAGGAAAGGCTCCAGGCACCTCAGCACCCGTAGCCTTCCATGACTGACACAGAGAAGCAGAATAGCACAATGGTTAGGATGGCAGGCAAGCCCTGGAGCCAGACTGCCTGGGTTCAAACCCTCATTCTGCTACTTGCTGGCTGTAGGAACCTGAGCAAGTTACTTATTATTTTTGTGCCTCAGTTTTCTCATCTGTATGATGGGAATAATCACATCTCAAAGGATTGCTAGCTGGATTAAAGGAGTTTCTGTAGTTTGTGCAGCACTTAGAGAGTGTAATCTGTGCCAGGCACTGCTCTAAGTGTTAGTCATTGCCTACTCTAAGAAAGTGTCCTAACTATGCTGTAACAAGAACTCTTCTTTTGAGCCCAAGGCACCTGCTATATATACCTAATGCCATTTTGTGAGACACCGTGTGTCTGTTTCTGTCACAGTCTGCAAGGAATGCAGGGGATGGGGCAATGGCTAAATCAGTGTTTTCTTTGTGTTAACATCTCCACAGCCCAGCAGGGTATCTGACACTCAGAAAATGCTTGCTACAGTGAACAATCCACATATGAAAACAAATAAATAGGATACCTCACTCTGAACAGATAGATTCTATTTTTGTTATTCACATCTAATACAGCATAAGTGAATATAGTAGCCTTCTTGGATGTATTAAAGGAGTTCTGGTGGTGTAGTGGGGTTATGGCATGGCTGCTAACCCAAAGGTTGGTAGCTCAAACCCAACAGCTGCTTTGTGGAAGAAAGATGAGGCTGTCTGCTTCCATAAAGATTTACAGCCTTGGAAATCCAATGGAGATCACTGTGAGTTGGAATTGACTCAATGGCAGTGCATTTGGTTTGGTTTTGGTCAGGTGAATTAAGAACCAAATTCCATTATGCCTGGTTCACAAAGGTCACTAGCCCTATTTGATCACTTAGATACAATCCACGTGGGTGACAGCTGAGACACTCCAAAGTCTCTGCTATTAGTGTTAAAAGAAAAATGCCTTGTGTTTTATCTGAAATCCACAAAATCCAATTTAGCTAAAAGGACTATTCTGTTTTGTTCTCTGTTGTACAGTAGGGGAAAGAGGCACTTTACAAGAAAACAAGCTCACATTACACACCGAGTTGACGTTGTTTTCTTAAGTGTAAATCTCTAACTTTCAAATGGTCCACTGGTGCATAACCAGTCCATTCTCTGAAACCTTCTACAACTTACCCACTCAACCATGTGATTCCGATTCATAGCGACCCTATAGGACAGGGCAGAACTGCCCAGAGGGTTTGCAAATCTTTATGGAAGTAGACCACCACATCTTTCTCCTGAAGAGCAGCTGGTGGGCCTGAACCACCAAGCTTTTAGTTAGCAGCTGAAAGTTTTTTAACTACTGTTTTGGTTACCTAGTACTGCTCTGTCAGGAATATACCACAAATGGGATGGCTTTAACAAAAAGGAGTTTATTCTTACAATTTGGAGGCTTTAAGTCCAAGCTCAAAGTGCCAGGCTCTGGGGACTGGGTAAAAGCCCCTTAACCTTGGGCTTCAGCTCTGCTGGCCTACTGAAGCTAAAGGCTTTTCTTCACTCAGCTGCTGGCTGCCAAGGCTGACAAGCCCAGGGTTGACAAGTAATAAGGCACAGTCCCAATGTTACCAAAGCACACAGCAGGCCTTTAATTCAAGTCTATTGAAAGTCCCAAGGTCGGCAAAGTATGGCAGGCTGAACAACGACATGACTACACACAGGCGTCAAGCATGCCAGAGACCATTCCCCAAGCCTTCTCCTTATATACAGGAAGCAGACCACATCCCCAAGGCAGCTACTCAGCTGCTCACAGTAGATTCCATCATGGAGTTAATTACCAGTCTCAACACAGGGAATACTATATCCAGCTGCCCAGCCACTCAACCAGGCCCAGCCAAGCAGACACCAAACTTAACTACCACAACCACTACAGAGGGCTCTAAATAATATTTTTTTTTTTTTTTGAAATGTGGCCTCAATAAAAGAAAAGCCCACTATCTTGACCTGGACAGAGCAGTAGCCCCGGAAATTGGAGTCGTTAGTTGCCACTGAGTCATTTCTGACTTGTGGTGGCCCCAGGTATGCAAACTAGAAGTGTTCCATAGGGTTTTCAAGACTGTGACCTCAGAAGCAAGTTGTCAGGCCTGACTTCTGAGGCACCCCTGGGTGGGTTTGAACCACCAACCTTTCACCTAGTTATTGTTGTTGTTGTTGTTATGTGCCATCGAGTCGGCTCCAACTCATAGCGACCCCTCCTTGGGTTTCCGAGGCAGTATCACTACGGAAGTAGATTGCCCCATCTTCCTTCCAAGGAGTGGCTGGTGGGTTTGAACTGCCAGCCTTCTGGTTACCAGTCAAGTGCCTCAGCCACTATGCTACCAGAGCTCCTTTCACCTAGTAGTCAAGTGCTTAACTGTTTGTGCCACGCAGGGACTCTGAAATTTGAATAATGCCTTTATATTTCTTCTTCTCCACATAGAAACTTGAAGTAGAGTTCTGCTTAACTAAGTCAGGAAGAACTGGAATGTCCCGTTCACAGGTAGTAGCAGGGGCTTTGCATCAACCACAAGTACCGCATGAGTTTCACACACTGAAACTGTCTTCAGAAACTGAAGTTGTTTCTGATCATTAAAGAAAGATGAATTACTCATTTTAGTAACCGTTTTGCTCTACACTTAAGGATCTGAAAATTAGTCATTCACATGAGACAGTAGTTCTTGAACTTTTCCACCAAAATCCCTGACATGGCAATGAGAGAGAACCCCAACCCCTTTCCCAGAGTCTGGGACACAGCCTGAAACAAGCCAGCATGTGTGTGTGGGTTGGGGGGGGGGAGGGAAGAATCACCATTTACCCAAAGCCTTATGTTTTATCCTAAAAATTAATTTTTATATTGCCATCTTACATTCTACTCAATAACACATCTGAATTTGTTTTAATAATATATTAAATATTTAATATTATATTAAATGTTTGATTTAATAATTTAAACAATGTTATATGACCTGCCAGTTAAGTTCCCTTTTGATTCTCTAATGATTCCATGTTCTCAGAATGTGTGCCTAATTTGGTCTGTGGATGCAAGTATGCCAAGGCATACGCCAGACTACTCCCACTTGAGAGGGACATGAAAACATATAGTCTCAGTTAATGCCACTATATGGATAGCTACAAGCCTGCCTTTTTTTTTTTTAATATGCTGTCGAGTCGATTTCGACTCATAGCGACGCCTCCTTCAGTTTCCGAGGCAGTATCACTACGGAAGTAGATTGCCCCATCTTCCTTCCGAAGAGTGGCTGGTGGGTTTGAACCACCAACCTTCTGATTAGCAGTCAAATGCCTTAGGTACTATGCCACCAGAGCTCCAGCCTGCCTAGTGCCCCTGATTCCTGCAGCATTGTGAACAGTTCCAGAAAAGACAGGAAAAAGCATAGGCAGGTTCAAGTTGCCTTTCGGTACAGTGACGTCCAAGGTCTATCAGTCTCTAACCAAGCCCAGGAATTAGGTAAACAGTCCTCTTTCCCAGGGGCAAGAAACATAGTAAATAATTTTTCCCTACCACCAGAGCAAGTGTTCCTGTGCTGCACCATCCCAAGGTGGGATGGAAGGAAAGGTCTCATTAGGAGTGGAGAAGTACAATATACTTCTTACCTCCCTGGTCCCCAAGATTTCCTGCCCCAACTTCCTGGGGGCAATGGCACATTCCTAACCCATAAGATTGGCACACTGCAACCACGAGCCTCAGATCAATGGAGCAGAACAAAAATTCCACACACATACCCCAATTCTCCTGAGACTGTGACTAAAGAGGGAACTGAAATCAGTGAGTGGAGAACAAATCATTCAACAAACGGTGCTAGGATAACGGGATCATTATTGGACAAAAAGCCACGTTAAATCCTTATCTCACATCTTATACGGAAATACCTTCTCAAAGAATTAAAATTTAAGTCTGAAAAGTAAAAACATAAAAGTACAAGGAGAAATTAGAGGTGAAGTCATCTTAGCAAATCCCTTCTTAAGCCCAAGACTAAGGATTATATAAAAGTAGAAATCATGAAGGAAAACCGAGATTGTAAGTCCTTAAAACAAAAACAAAAATATACTTCTCTAAGTCCAAACATACCACATAAAAGTTAAAAGACAAAATGATAAAACAGAGGAAGTATTTTCAATCTGTAACATTTTTAAAAACTTCCTACAAATAAGTAAGAAAATAACCTACATACAAAATGTCACAAAAATGTTATAAGAAAAATTCACAGTCAAATATGAAGAAAACATTCAATCTTATTAAGAACCAAAGAAATAGTAGTTAAAACAGGAAGTGCCATTTCTCTGATAGGCAAGTTTGCCGATAAACTGGGCATCACAGAAAGGCGAATGAAGCAGAAGTTTTACAGCCTTTCTAGAAGGCAGCCTGTCAAAACATAGTAACTCACTGCCACCAAGTCGAGGTTTCCGAGGTGATATCACTATGGAAGCAGATTGCCCAATTCTCCTTCCGAGGAGCAGCTGGTGGGTTTGAGCCGTCAGCCTTCTGGTTAGCAGTCAAATGCCTTAGGCACTATGCCACCAGAGCTCCTAAAATATACTAAAGAGGTGGAAAAGGTATGTGTCCTTTGAGCTAAAGAGGTGGAAAAGGCATGTGCCCTTTGAGCTAATAACCCATTTCTGGGGATTGTTGTTGTTGTTATGTGCCGTCGAGTCGGCCCC
>NW_006921652.1:9783458-9795268 GCF_000298275.1 Orycteropus afer afer
GATTGCCCAACCTTCCTTCCAAGGAGTGGCTGGTGGGTTTGAACTGCCAGCCTTCTGGTTAGCAGTCAAGTGCCTTAGGTACTACACTATCAGAGCTTCCAGTAATGATTTAGCTGCCAATATTTTCATCTCAGGTTTGAACACAACCCACATCTCCATTAATAGGGATAGGCAACTAAACGATGATAATATCCATCCATATGGAATGGATAAAGAACAACAGGTCAACAGATATATTTCTGCCATAGAAATATTGTCACTAAATGCTGCTAGTGAAAAGCAGATTTCAAAACAGAATCTACCAAATGCCATTTTTCAAGGGAAGAAAAAAATGTAACTACAAATATCAGTGTCTGTGCATAGGGAGAAATCTAGAAGGATACCTGGTAGTTATACCCAGTAAGGAGGTGTCTCTGGGGAGCAGGTTTAGGGGCTATGTTTTAGATTCTTGCTTTCTGTTTCATTTTAGAAAAGAATAAGCAGGATTTTAACCAGGGCTGGTGGCGGAGGTGGCGCTCTGGTGGTGCAGTGGTTAAAGCATCAAGCTACTAACCAAAAGATTGGTGGTTTGAACCTACCAGCTGTTCTGCAGAAGAAAAATGAGGCACTCTGCTTCCATAAAGACTTACAGCCTTGGAAACTCCTAGGGGCAGTTCTACTTTGTCCTATAAAATCAAAAAAACAAACTCATTGCCTTCGAGTCAATTTGACTCATAGCAATCCCTCCTTGGGTTTCCAAGGCGGTATCTCTACGAAAGGAGATTGCCCAGTGTTCCTTCCAAGGAGTGGCTGGTGGGTTTGAACTGCCAGCCTTCTGGTTAGCAGTCAAATGCCTTAGGCACTATGCCATTAGAAGTTTGTCCTATAGGGTTGCTATAAGTCAGAATCAACTCAAAGATAGTGGGTTTTGGTTTTGGGTGAAGAAAGAGTATGTTCTGAATAGCTCACGTGGGTAGGTGGTGACAAGAGAGTACATGCTTTGTGAGTACAAAGTGGCCTGGACTGTGGCCAGCACAAGGGTATGCTTGTTTGGGGAGTTTTCTTTGGGGGCCAGAGGAGTGGTTGATGAGGTTCAGTGAGAGTCCAGCTCTAGAAGGATTACCCATCTGTGTGATCTATGAGTTTACCTCACATCCCTAAAAAAACGCTCAGGCCCCAGGCTTGCATTCATTCCAGTTCAGGGACCTATGATTCATCCCCTGAAACCCTAATTATAACACCCAAGGTCTGCTATGTGCAAAGAAACATCTGTCATTGTTTAAATTTTCTGGCAGGGACTGTGTACAGCATGCAAACCATCTGACGTGTTCCTCCAATGCAAAAATTATAAACCCAGAAACCCTCCCAAGGTGTGAAGGGCTCAGGCACAGAGCTTCCAGTTGAGCTCAGTGATGGACGAATGGATGACAGACAGCGCTTGTCAAGTTGACTCTGACTGATAAGACCCTTATATACATACAATGAAACGCTGCCCAGTCCTGTATCCCAATCACTGGTATGTTCAAGTCTATCATTGCAGTTATAATGCCAATCTGTATCACTGAAGGTCTCCTTCACCCTTCATGGCTCTCTAATTCACCAAATACAATGTTCTTCTCTAGCAATTGATCCCTTCTGATGACATGTCCTGGTGGCGCAGTGCCTAAGGCATTTGATTGCTAACCAGAAGGCTGGCAGTTCAAACCTACCAACCACTCCTCAGAAGGAAGACTGGGCAACCTACTTCCATAAAGATTTACCACCTTGGAAACCCAATGGGGGTCGTTATGGGTTGTAATCGACTCTATGGCAGTGAGTTTGTTTTTTGGTTTTGGATGACATGTCCAAAGCAAGTGAGTTGGGCAATGTTCTGGTGTGATCCATAGGGTTTTCATTTACTATTTTCAGAAGTAGATCACCAGGTCTTTCTTCCTAGTTTGTCTTAGTCAGGAAGTTCTCCTGAAACCTGTCCACCATTGGTGACCCTGCTGGTATATGAAATACCAGAGGCGTAACTTTCAGAATCATCGCAGCACACAAGCCTCCAGAGTATGGGAAACTGACAGACAGGTCATGGAACAGGTTATGCCATACCAGAATTCATATGTTAATTCCTCAAAGCCACTGCTATGGTAAAAGTTACAGGCCGTAAGCTGTTTTTTTCAACGAAGAGAAATACGCTAAGTTTGTGTTTCCCTTGATGGGTGCCAAGGTCTGGCAGAGGGAGGGGAGCAGAGTGTGTAATTGCAAACCTCACATTTATCAGCTCTGGCTGCCTTTGTGTCACCACATTACGTGTACCACTTAGCAGTTAATCTCCTATGCCTTTTGGAAGTACAGCAGTTACACAGAGAATGTCTCAGACCTGGCAAGAGATGATGAAAGAGGTCCAAGGGCAGTAAAGTGCATCAATCTTCTAAGTGCCCACTGAGTTGTTTACTGACCTCATTCAAACTCAGATTAAACCAAAACCAAACCCATTGCCAGTGAGTCAATTTCAACTCATAGCAACCCTATAGGACAGAATGGAACTACCTCATAGGGTCTCCAAGGTTGTAATCTTTATGGAAGGAGACTGCCACATCTTTCTCCTACAGAGCAGCTAAGTGCTTAACTGCTATACCACCAGACCTTCTTACTTTCAGATTAAATGCACTAAAAACCTAAGCTAAAGATTTGGTCTCTTTTTAAAAATCCAATATTTTAAGCATTGATCTTAAAAAGAAAAGTGAAAAACAGTAAAAATCTCTCCCACAAGCACTGTCTTATTCCAATCTATTCCATCTATTCCAATCTTATTCCATCTAAGTGGCTCTGGTGGTGTAGTAGATAAGGCATTTGGCTGCTTACCAGAGGTCAGAGGTTCAAACCCACCAGCTGCTCCACAGAAGGAAGATGGGGCTATCTATTTCCATAAAGATTCACAGCCTTGGAAACCCAATGGAGGTCACTATGAGTTGGGACTGACTTGATGGCAGTGAGTTTGGTTTTGGTTTTGAATATAATAGCATCTAATGAATACAACAGTGTATTTGGGGGTCTCTAACCTCAAGAAGCCAACAGGAAGCTACCTTGCAGGTTCTATAATAAATTGCAATGCCAGATACCATCTGCTTGAACAATTTCTCTTAGAAAGATCAGCACTAGCCCGGTCCCTATGAGGCGGAGGTCAAAGATGTCCCAAATGTCCAAACTACCATGCCACTCCATCATTTCAGACATTAACTCCTCCTCCTCCTCCCAATAATTTCCCTAGTCTTAGGGTTCTGTACTTCGCTGTAATGCCTCACAGAACTCACAGACACCCAAGGGTTCATCTCACGTAGTAGTGGTGGAGGCTGGCAGGCTGGCGAGTCCCAGGTCCGTGAGTGGGTCTGGTGGATCCTCCCAACTCTCGGGGTTTGACGAACCTCGATCAGCAGATCAGATGACGGCTGCTGTCCCAAATCCAGGGGTGAGATGAGGATGATCCAAGACACAAAGCCGGAGCAAGAGGAGAACAAATCTTCCCAGGAGATTATACCCTCAGGGAAGCTAAGGGTGGTGATTTGAATTATGCCCTCCAGCAAGGCAGGACTCAAGATACATTCCACCTGTGTTTCCCCAACAGAATTAACCTAAATCCCATCACAGAGTTGATTGCCAGTCATTATAGGGAATGACTACTATCAGCTGCCCAGCCAAGTTGATGTTGTTGTTGTTGTTGTTATGTGCCGTCGAGTCGGACCCGACTCATAGCGACCCCTCCTTGGGTTTCCGAGGCAGTATCACTACGGAAGTAGATTGCCCCATCTTCCTTCCGAGGAGTGGCTGGTGGGTTTGAACCGCCAGCCTTCTGGTTAGCAGTCAAGTGCCTTAGCCACTATGCTACCAGAGCTCCCAGCCTGTTTGGGGTGCTGTGGTAGTTAAGGTCAGGTATCAACTTGGTAGTTAAGGTCAGCCAAGTTGATACCTGACCTTAACTACCACAGCACCCCAAACAGGCATGGATAATGGAATTTACAAAACATCACAGAATGGAGGACAATGGCTAGAAGGGCCACATCAAGCAATTCACTGCACCATCCAAAGTAGACATGGCATTACTGTAACAATTCAGGTGCATGCAGTTATGCTAACGAACTAAACAATGATTTACCTGGGTTTATGGAAAACTATTCAATATTGAAAGGAGCCCTGGTGGCATAGTGGTTAAGTGCTCAGCTGCTAACTGAAAGGTCAATGGTTCTAACCTACCAGTGGCTCCACAGTAGAAAGATGTGACATGTGGCAGTCTGCTTCCATAAAGATTTACAGCCTTGGAAACACTATGGGACAGTTCTACTCTGTTCTTATAGAATCACTATGAGTCAGAATCATTTCGACAGCAATGCATTTCAGTAGTAGGATTCAATGTGAAACTTCCAATACAATATATTGATTAAAAAGATGTTGTTGGAAAACATTGTTCCACATCATACTTTGGTGAATAGCAACTAGAGTCTTAAAAGCTTGCAAGCAGCTGTCTCAGATGTAACAATTGGTCTTTCCTCATATGGAGCAAAGAAGAAAACAAAAGATGCATGGAAACAGTTAGTCCAAGGGACTAGTGGATCACACCAACCTCAGCCTAACGACCCTAAGACCAGAAGAACTAGATGGTGCCCGCCTACCACTGTCAAACCACTGGAAAAGGGATCAAAATAGGAGCTCCTGGGTAGGGTGGGAGAAAAATGTAGATCATAAAAATCATAAAAAAGACCAGGCTTAGTGGTCTGATACAGACAGGTGAAATTCCTGAGACTATGGCCCCAAGTCACCCTTCAGGCCTGGAACTGAACTCACTCCTGTGGCTTCTAAACCAAACAATAGGTGAACATTTATACCAGGCAGGTAAACTCCTTAGAATAATCAACCACAAGAGATCAGAAGGGCAGCCTTTGCACCAGGAGATAGCTTAGAAGGCAAGAATGCACAGGAAAGAAGGACACAGGGAAAAGGCAACCCCAGGGAGGTAGTGGGAAGAAAGGTGTTACATTATAGGGATTGCAGTCAATGTCATGAAATAAAATAGGTATGAACTGTTCTACGGAAAATGAATTTGCTCTGTAAACTTTCACACAAATCACAATTTTAAAAAACGAGAGAGAGATAGATATCGAGATACATACACAGATGCCACGTGAAGATCATCTACCAGCCAAGGAACTAAGCAATGCCCAGGTTTTTCCAACAAGGAAGGAATAACACAGCTGAGACAATGATTTGGACTTTTAGCATCCAAATACATGAGAAAATAAATTTCTGTCCTTAAAAAGAAGAAGAAGAAGAAGAAGTTGTTGGTTTTTTCTCTCCAAAATACCATTAGCAAGAAAAACCAACTTAAAAACATGGTTTACTTTTGGAGCATACATAGGACTGATTTTATTTCACATTCTGTAAAGTCACATGAAGTGGCATCACGGATGCAAAAAAAAAATCTAAATTGAAAGGAGATCATTTAGAAATCAATGCTAAAAATTCAGAAATTGAAATTGAGTAGATTTCGAGGAAAATAAATAATTACCAAAACTGATCCAAAAAATAGAAAACATAAACTGACCAATAAAAAGGGTCCCTGGAACATTAAAAGAAGTTTTTCTGAAGTCTTTACAGAACCATTAATTCCCATATGTCTACTATACCAGAGACTGAAAGAAGATGGAATGCATACAACTTATTTTATAAAGCTGACATAACTGTGGTTCAAAATCTAAAATGAGAAAACAAGGGTCTAAAAACCACAATAGTGCAAATATAGCCGTACATGCAGAGAATACCACCACGTGCCAGGAAGAAATACTACCAGGCATTTAAGGAGGGTTTTAATATAATTGAGTCAATAAATATCCCTAAAACATTAAAAATAGTAACATATTATCTCCTCCTGTTTAAAAAAACAAAATGCCAAGTCTTTCAGTAACCTATGAAAGTACATTTTACTAACATGGTAAATATATCAATATCTGTAACTACACCTATATCCATCTATAAAACCAAAAAGTCAGCTCCATACTGTTAAATGCTACAAACAGTACCAGTAAAGCCAAGAAAAATACAAGAACACCTACCACTTTAAAAATAAAAAAGTTGTTATTAAAGTTCTAGCCAACATAAAAGAAAAAGTAGACTCCTATAGAGACTCAAAGCAGGCAAAATGATCATTATTCAAAATTATACGATCACCATTCAATCAGGATTGCACAGAAAGCCCAAGAGAATCAACTGAAGGACTATTAGAGCAATAATCATTATAAAACAAATATGGGGGGAAAAGCTTTGATGCTCCAGTAATAACCATTTAGATAGCAGGGGAAAATCTCAACCACTGGAACACAGGCTCCATGAGAACAGGGGCTCTGCCTCATTTTTGGCTGATTCCCAGCATCTAAAAGCAGTCCCAGCACAGAATACTTGCTCAATAAATATCTGAGGAATGAATAAATTCACAATGACAAAAATTCAAAACAATGGAACCAAACTGAACTTGCACAAACAAATCCAAGTACTTGTAAGAATTCAGCATATGATAAAAATGGAATTCAAATGACAAGTGGAAGGATAGACTATTCTATAAATGGCAACGAGCTGGCTGGCTTTTTTTTTTTTTTTTTTTTTAAGTTGTACCTTACACCACAGACTAAAACTATAGATAGAATAAACCAAAAAAAACAAACTCACTGCCGTCAAATTGGCCCCGACTCATAGCGACCCCTCCTTGGGTTTCTGAGGCAGTATCACTATGGAAGTAGATTGCCTAATCTTCCTTCCGAGGAGTGGCTGGTGGGTTTGAACCACCAGCCTTCTGGTTAGCAGCCAAATGCCTTAGGCACTATGCCAACAGAGCACCAATAGTTCAACTTAATATATGAGACCGTTAAAGAAACAGAAGAAAAAACAAGTAAATATTTGTCTTAGAGTAGCCAACCAGTTGCTGTCAAATCAATTCTGACTCACAGTGACCCCATGTGTATCAGAGTAGAACCAACTATGCTCCACAGGGTTTTCAATGGCTGAATTTTTGGAAGTAGATCACCAGGTCTTTTCTTCTGAGGTACCTCCAGGTGGACTTGAACCTCCAACCTTTCAGCTGCAGCCAAGTGCATCAACTGTTTGCATCACCCAGAGATTCCCATTGTAGGATAGGGAAGATTTTCTAAATATACAAGTAATGGCAGAACACTTAAGGCAAAAGATTTACCATTTCTGCTACATAAAAATAAAAACCTTAGGTATGTCAAAACACCACAAACAAAACAGTAAAATGGGGGAAAACTTGCAATATATGATAGACAAAAGATTAGTACAATTTTATAGAAAGTATTGTTGCAAACCTCTAAGAGGAAGATGATTGTTCAGTAAGAAAAGGAAAAGGTTAAGATGCAAATAACAAGACAACAAACGGCCAACAAACAAAAATAATCACTGAAAAATAGTAAATATGAATACTTGGACTGAGATCTTTTCCCCACAATCAATTTGGCAAATGTCATAACTAACTTCTGATGTTATGGAAGATCCAAGAAAATGAGCACCCATACACTGTGGTGAGAGAAAAGGCCAATTTCTAGCAGTCTTCTCTAAATAAAGGATTATATATGAGTTACAGACTTACCTATCATTATTTGTCTTAATTGACTTTAAGCATTATACATTTAAAATATGCTTGTTATAAAAAAAATTAACAAATTCAAACCAATGGCACTGTATTATACATTTTGTTCAGTGACTTGCCTTTTGCAATGTAATTGTGGTGTAGTAAATTATATAGTGTGACCTTTCTAGCCATAAGTCTTTGTAAACTCATTGGTGGAATTTTCCGTGAGCAACTGAGTAGCTCCTGATTGCTAAAGTTTTCCACCTGGGGTATTTCTGTTGCACGTAGCACCAAGTAATTTTCTGGAAGTTCACTCTCTCTCAGGTGTATAGAATTCTGATGTTGGGATTGGTTAGTTGGCCACTCTGCCAGGCTCAAAAGGAGCCCTCCTAGAGGCAGAAGGAGTCTCTCTGGCTGCTGGCTGAGAAAGATATACTGCTGAGAGAAACGTGCTCCTGAGAGACATGCACTTGCTGAGAGAGAGACGTGAGAGACACACATTGCTGAGAGACAGACTAAGAGAGACTGTTGGCTGAGAGATGGCAGGCTTCAAGAGACTGAGTGTATTTCTGAACTTGAATTGTAGCCTGTTGCTTCCCTAATAAACCCCATAATCTGTGAGTTCTTTGCGGCCACTGCAGTGAATTATCGAACCCAGCAGAGAGGTGGTGGGTGCTGAGGGAGGAACAGTTGGTGTCAGGATTGGTGAAAGGGCTGGAGGGAGGTGGCATGTCTGGCCTCACAGGGATAGGCCTTGGGCTGCTGATGGTGATTCTGTTTTCCTCTTGTGGGGTTAGAGGAAGTCAGATGACGCAGCCTCCTTGCCCCTTTGGCAGTAATGTATCATGGAAACTTGTCTTTCTTCTTTTAAATGACTACATAGTAAAATATACTATAGAATATAAATATTTATTTAAGGGACCTCCTAAAATAATTATTATAGTGTTGTTGTTGTTGTTGTTATGTGCTGTTGAGTCGGACCCAACTCATAGTGACCCCTCCTTGGGTTTCCGAGGCAGCATCACTACGGAAGTAGACTGCCCCATCTTCCTTCCAAGGAGTGCTGGCAGGTTTGAACCGCCAGCCTTCTTGTTAGCAGTCAAGTACCTTAGGCACTACGCTACCAGAGTTCCCTATTATAGTGTGGTACCAGCAAATTGTCACTATTACTATGATAAAAGTACCCTTTACATTTTTCTTTGCACATTTAGTTAATTATTTATGCAGGCTAAATATGCTCTGGTGGCGTAGTGGATAAAACATTCAGCTGCTAACCAAAAGGTCAGCAGTTCAATACCACTAGCTGCTCTGCAAGGGATATACTAGGCAGTTTGCTTCAGTAAAATATTTATAGCCTTGGAAACTCTATGGAGCAGTTCTGTTCTGTCCTATACAGTGCTGAGTTGGAATCAACTCAATGGCAGTTGGTTTTTGTTTGTTTTTTCATGCAGGGTATGTATCAGAAAGGAGAATTACTGACTCAAAGTTATGTCATTAAAAACTGCTAGCTATTGCTATATTGACTAATAAGAAATTTCTATTCATTTATATTCCCAACAATAATGTGCAGATTATTCATCACAATGAGAAATTAAAAACATCTACAAAATTAAAAACGCCTAAATTGATTAAATCAGAGTACATATAGTCAAGAAGAAGGAGCCCTGGTGGCACAATGACTAAGTGCTTGACTGCTAACTGAAAGGTTGGTGGTTCTAACCCACTCAGTGGCTCTGCAGGAGAATGATCTGGAAATGTGCCTCTGTGAAGATTACAGCCAAGAAAACCCTATGGGGCAGTTCTACTCTGTCACATAGATTCACCATGAATCGGAACTGACTTGACGGCACCCAACAACCAACCAATCATATTCTAGGGGATGTTACCCAGCCACTAGGAGTGATATTCCAATGAATGTCTAATGACATTAAACATGTTTATTATGAAAAGTTACAAAAATAATATAAAGTGTGAGCCTGCTGAAATGCATGTATTTTTTAAAATAATAACTACTTATACATTCATCTACCAGGTTCTACAATAAAATGTTCATAGTGATTACTTTTGGGTGATGGGATCATAGGTCATTTTACGTTTATTCTCTTATGCTTCCCTGCATAATGCTCCAAAGCAAAAATACGTTTTTGCAATCACAGAAAAACATCAAGTCATAATCTGTTTTTAAAACAACAACAAAACACTGAGGATCAGTGCATCAGTGATGTAAGAGTTCATATGTGATCACCCTTGATTATCATAATAAGAGTTTATCAGGATTAACATTAACAAAGCACCCAAGTGTTTGCCAAATGAGTTCACACTGCAGCATCCTGCACTGGGCACCTGTCCAGGGGGTCATCAAATGCTTACTGGTCCCCTCCAAGGACTGACCTGTGTACAGAAATGTCAAAAGCAAAGATGAAGACCAAGGAGATCTGCTCTTAAGGGCAACTAATAGGGAAGAGAGGACAAGTGTCAGCAGACCTTAGTCCGAAGCAGAAAAGGGAAGAATCAGGACTCTGCTACTAGAGTTTGTAATCAAAAAAGTTAACACATTCAAAGATAAAACTCAAAAAGACAAGGCAACTGCAGGCTGGATGAAAGGAGTCACGTTGATGCCCTACCACCACCACCACCACCACCAGCTGCTGTGTAGTCAATTTGAACTCATGGCAACCCCATGTGTGTCAGAGTAGCACTGTGCTCCACAGAGTTTCCAATGTCTGTGACCTTTCAGAAGCAGATTGCTAGGCTCTTCTTCTGAGGCATCCCCTGGTAGGTTCAAACCATCAACCTTTTGGTTAATAGTTGAGAGCTTAAGTGTTTGTATCAGCCAGGGACTGGAAAAGGCTCTGGTATTGTTGTCAGGTGCCATTGAGTCAAATCTGACTCATAATGACCCTATGTACAACACAACAAAACACTGCCCAGTCCTGTGCCATCCTCACAATCCTTGTTATGCTTAAATCCATCACTGCAGCCACTGTAGTGATCCATCTCATTGAAGGTCTTCCCCTTTTTCATCAACTCTCTACTTTACCAAACATGATATCCTTCTTTAGGGATCACTCCCTCCTGACAACATGATCAAAGCAGGCAAGAGGAAGTCTGGCCATTCTCACATCCAAGGAACATTTCGGCTGCACTTCTTCCAGACAGATTTGTTTATTCTTTTGGAAGTCCATATTATTTTCACTATTCTTCACTAACACCACAATTCAAAGGCATCAAATCTTCTTTGGGTCTTCCTTATTCACAGCCCAGCTTTCACAGGTGCTCCAGTTACCTAGTGCCACTCTGACAAGAATATACCACAAATGGGATGGCTTGAACAGAGGAGTGAGTTTATTCTCTTACAGTTCAGGAGGCTAGAAGTCCGAGTTCAAAGTGCCAGGCTCTAGGGGCTGTGTGAAAGTCCCTCGACCTTGGGCTTCAGCTCTGCCTCTTGCTCCCAGCCCACTGAAACTAGAGGCATCTCTTTACTCAGGAAGCTACTGGCTGCTGAGGCTAACAAGTCCAAAGTTGACAAATAAAATGGCACAGTCCCGATGTTACCAAACCACATGGCAGGCCATCAATTCAAGTCCATTGAAAGTCCCAAGGTCGGCAGAGCATGGCAGGCTGCTGAGCAACAACATGGCGACATGTGGGGTTCAAGCATGCCATAGGCTAGAGACCATTCCCAAAGCTGTATCTTACATACAGGAAGCAGACCACATCCCTAAAGCAGCTACTCAGCTGCTCACAGTAGATTCCACCATGGAGTTGATTACCAGTCTCATCATGGGGAATACTACATCCAGCTAGCTGCCCAGTTGCTCAACCAGGCCCAGCCAAGTTGACACATAAACTTAACTACCACAAAAGGCATGTGAGATGATTAAATATATGCTGATTTGGGTCAGGCACGCCTCAGTCTCCAGAGTGACATCTTTGCTCTTTAACACTTTAAAGAGGTCCCTTGACAAGGTTGTAGTCACTTCTTGGTCACAGCCAGCTACCCAGAGAGACCGAGTAGTTGAACCTGTGGGCTCAGGACCATAGTTGCAGGGGACATCAACACAACTGGCATAGCATACTACACAATACACTGTTCTACCTCCTACTTTCGCAAGGAGTGACTGGAATCTTAAAAGCTTGCAAGTAACCATTCAGATGCAATGATGGGTCTCTCCTTGTCCAGAGCAAAGAAGAATGAAGAAAACCAAAGATTCAT
>NW_006921652.1:9795556-9808912 GCF_000298275.1 Orycteropus afer afer
AATTGAACCCACACCTGTGGCTTCCAGCCAAACAAAAGACAGGCATATGAGTTGAACATTTACCTGAGGTAGATACACTCCTTGGAGAAAACAATCATGGGAGAAAGAAGGGCTGCTTATGCACAGGGAGACAGCTCAGGGGGCAGGAGTGCATGGAGGGACAGACACAGGGAAGAGGCAACTATTGGGAGGAAGTGGAGGGGAGCTGTTGCATTATGGTAAATTGTAGTCAATGTCATGAGACAAAGTGTGTGTGAACTGCTGTATGGAAAGTGTGAATTTGCTCTGTAGACTTTCACCCAAATCACCATTTAAAAAAATAAATAATAAAGAGGTCCCTTGAAGCAGATTTGCCCAGTGCAACATGACAACTGACTTCAAAGGTCCAGAAAGCTTAACTCTATGCATGCTATTAAGGTAGAGTCTACTTGAGGAGACAGCTCTTCCCCAGTAGTATCTTGAGTGCCTTCCAGCCTGAGAGGCTCATCTTCCAGGACTATTATCAGACAACGTTTCACTGCAATTTATAAAGTTTTTCAGTAATACATCAGAGAGTGTTTCACTGTTATTCATAAGGTTTTCATTGGCCAATTATTTGAGAGGTGGATAGCCCCTTCCTTTTTCCAAGTCTGTCTTTGTCTGGACGTTCTGCTAAAACCTGTACATTATGGGTGACCCTGCTGGTATTCGAAATACAGGTGGCATAGCCTCCAGCCTCACAGCAACATGCATGCCACCACAGTATGACAACCGGACAGAGTGGCGGGGAAAAGGCTCTAACTGTCTACAAATACTTTAAGAGTATAAACACTAAGGTGGAGGAAACAAAGTTTTTCAAGGTAAAGGGTTGTGTGTGGGAGGAGAACAATACCACCAACAACAAATTAAAGGAAAAAGTACTCAGCACAGGATTCACTTGACTAGACTCTATGTGTTGACGTTTCCTCCGACCTAAGACTAAACAAACCAAAAAAAAGCAAAACCAAACTCACTATTATCTAGTCGATTCTGACTCACAGCGACCCTCATCGGGTTTCCAAGCCAGTAAATCTTTACAGAAATAGATTGCCCAGTCTTCCTTCTGTGGAGTGGATGGTGAGTTTGAACTGCCAAACCCTTCTGGTTAGTAGTCAAATGCCATAGGCACTACACCACCAGCGCTCCTTAAGACTAACCAAAGTACTGGTAAATAGGTCACATTCCACTTCATTATGCTTCCAACTTTTTCTAAACCCAAGTTAACATCTATTTCTTAAGTCAGATTAATACAGCAAATTTATAATGCTTCAAAAGAATTTACCCAAATTTTTAGAGTTGATCTAAAGGGACAGTGCTCTGTACTTGGAATGAAGAGCTCCCACGAGATGGTTCTGGAAGAGTCTAGATTTCTAGCTTTCCTGATTTTATTGAAATTTCTTATACTTGGCATTTCACAGGAAAAATAACCCAGCAAAACAAAGCCAAAAAGCCACCATAAAAATCTCCCATTTGTCTAACTACAATCTAAACACATTAGCCTTTGGCACAGAATTAAGTTCATACTTTAAAATTAAGTGATTAAAGATATTTGAAATGGCAGCAAAACAATGGTCAATTTTGGGCAATCAAAAAGAAAGCAAGCAAGCCAGCTGGCCTGACATGATTAGCACTGATCTGCTTAGGTTTAATAATTCAGGGTCTTACATTTTCCATGGAAAAAGTACAAGAACACTTACAACAATTAAGAAATCTCAGCAAGACAGACCATAGAAGCACCTTTAATAATGGCTCCTAAATCCACAGCAGTACTTATAAACATCAGAACGTACTTTAAATACAATTTGTTAAGCCAGACGTTTCTCTAACAGCAATTTACTGTAGAACAGTGGTTTTCAAAGTGAGAACCTGTCCAGCAGCATCAGCCATATCCGGGAACTTGCTCAACACGCAAGCTTTCCGACCTACTGAATCACAACTCTGGGGATGGAGCCCAGTATCTAACAAGCCCTTGAGCTGATTCTGGTACATGTTCAAGTTTGAGGACACTGCTGTAGAAGATTCTATAGAGCTTCTGAATAGGTAACCAAGAACACCATGCCTAATTCATTGCATGCTATTAACTCTCATTTTGGCTAAAGCAACCTCTACTTCCCTTTGCCCATCCCTCTTAGTGGGCAACCCAAAGAACAGGACTTTATTAAAAACACACTTTCAAGAGGTCCTTAGAGATAGGTCTAGTGAAAAAGTCATCTATAGATTGTGTGTTACCATAGTAACATGAAGCATCATTGACTCATATAAGAAAGGTCCCTTTCACAGGGGACACTGAATATAGGTAGTTCCTGGGTTACGAATGGGTTCTGTTCCTAAATCTGTCTTTAAGTCAAATTTGTACATAAGTCAGAATAGTCAGGTATGGTTAATATCTGACATCAGTCAAATGTTTGTCTTAGTATATACAGTGCACCTTTCTATGCACAAAAAACATTAAAGAAACACTTCATGATACACTAAAACATCTTTACCATAACAGTACAATAATAATAACAGTAACATTTTGATGTCTATGCAAAGTAGTGCCCATTTGTTATTATGAACCATCATACGTACCTTGAAATTTTACTATCATAGGCTTGATAGGGGTATTTAAGTCACACATTCATAACCCAGAGACTGCATACATTTACAGAAAGATGACTTTTCCCCTGAGGAAAATAAATTTTGGAATAGGAAACTCAGCCTTTAAGTCTTCCATATACATCTTTACATCTCATGTCCTATGTGAACATTCCCTAATATGGCTGCCAGTAAGGAAAACGTAAAGTTTTTGGTAAACCTCCACTACCTACTCTGAAAGATCTCATTTTGTTGTGATGCAGAAAAGACATGTTTTACTTCATGTCCCATACTGGTCCCTCATTCCTGAATTCCACAGGAAAACTGACCTATTACACGTCCACCCATCCTAGTCCATTTAATGCCACTGTGTGCTGTGTGTCCTATGGAGTCCTTCTTTAGGTCTACATCAGTCCTCACTTCTGGGAGCTCCCATAAAAATAACTAATGTTTGCCTGGCACTTTCTCTACCTGCCCCACCCCCCTTCATGGACAAGTGTTAAGAGGCCTTCTGAGACAAAAGCTCTTGCCCTCATGTCTACATTATAAAATCAAATTCATTTTGTATAGTTCATTATTTTTATAGCTTATAAATAGTTTCTATAATTAATATCTCATTTGATTCTCAGAACAACCTGTGAGGTGGTACAACTGCATCATTCCCACTTTACAGATGAGAAAACTGAAAATGAGTACTGACCTCAATACATAACTGATTAATAACCATTAAAGAGGAAACACAAATATTCTGCATAAAAAGTTAAAGAATTCAAGATTTCCAAAAGTACCCCAAAGCTTGCTGGAATTTGTTATCTGCCAGATGATATTCACCAGAAATCACCAGTTAAGTTTTGAGGCTGGATTGTACTTTTCTGATTCAGGAATGGTGGGAACAGGAAGATTAGACAGACAGGCAAACTCTCCCAGTAACAGAATCCACATAACCTGCAATGATACCTGGAATCCTGTGGAGTTCAAAATAACAACAACAACAATGATGATGGTGCTAAGATTAATTAACCTCTTACTAAGTGACAGGCTCCATTCCCTGTACATTAAGTATATTCAACAACCCTATTATTATCCCCATTTTACAGACGATGAAAACAAGGCACAAAGAAGCTAAGTTACTTGCCCAATTTTACACACCTTGCTCCGTGGATGCAGAGGTGGCCTTGCAGCTTGAAGTGCCAAGCCTCTGTGAGGTCTGCCCTGCCACAGATGGAAACTTGGGAGGTTCCTCCACAGGAACCTAAAGTATGTTTCCAATATTGTCATTCCACACTCTCCCCCCAAAATATCAATCAATGCTGAAATTCCAAGTCATAGAGAGCTTCAATTAGGTTCCTAAAAGCCCAGTTCCTTCCTACACTGTACTTCTGAGGATGAGGAGAGAGCCTTATTTTCTAAATCTTGGTTAGCTATGGAACGTTGGCCTGATTCACCCAAATTGCCTTCAACTAACTTGAGAAAAATTAGAGAAGCAAGTACCTGTGGAGACAATGTGCAAATTAAAGATTGCCACTGGTGCTATTTTGCAATCTCGCAGAAAGTGAGGTGGGAAGCACTTCTAGTCAATACACAAAATTCTGATTTTTTTTAAAAGAAATATCAAACCAAAAAACCAAACTCATTGCTGTCGAGTTAAATCTAACTCATAGCAACCCCTCCTTGGGTTTCTGAGGCTATTATCTCTACGGAAGTAGATTGCACAGTCTTCCTTCCGAGGAGTGGCTAGTGGGTTTGAACCACCAGCCTTCTGGTTAGCAGTCAAATGCGTTAGGCACTATGCCACCAGAACTCCCAAAAGAAATATAAATAATAATAAAAAGAATCCTCAGTGGTATAAATTGCTATGCTACTGCATTTTTCTTCTACTTTTTCTGCTTCATACCAGCTTTTACATATTGATCAGCCGTTTTAGATTTATATATCTTTTTTTCTTAAGGAAGGAAACAGATCAAGCTGAAAAGAACATTCTTGGTCAAAAAGAAAAATTACTAATTATATAATTACATAGAATTACATAATTATGATAAATGAATTCAGTCTTCACTGGCAAATATATTATGATGGAGGGCAACTTTCAAATTTGCTTACCTTCATCACTTCCTGCCTCTAATTTTCACTGAATAACCTAAGACCATGTTGAGATCCCATGAGTTCTACAGAAAACTCATAGCAAGCTCCAGGGTTTTCCACAATCTCTCCTCAAGGTAAAGTCCCAAGATGGTACAAGATGGATTGCAAATGAGGTGACTTTTCATGTCCACTCTCCTTCCACACTCTTTAATAATATCAATCCAACTACTACTAACTGTGGGCCCTGTCACTCATCCATAAAACGAGAATGGTAATAATACCTTCCTCAGGTTAGTGTGAAAATTACATAGTTAATACATGTAAAGCACTCAGAACAGTGCCTGCCACAGAGCAAGCGCTCAAATCCCATCCATAATTACTACTCAAAACTCAAATTCATCGCCCTCGAATCAGATCCGACTCATAGTGACCCTTCCTCGGGTGTCCAAGGCAGTATCGCTACGGAAGTAGATTGCCCAATCTTCCTTCCGAGGAGTGGCTGGTGGGTTTGAACCGCCAGCCTTCTGGTTAGCAGTCAAATGCCTTAAACAATACGCCACCAGAGCTCCCCTTATTACTACTACTTATTTGCAAATACATTACAACAGGGAACTGCATACAGGGGGCTTCCATTGCAGCCATAATGTTGCACTGCTTCAAAATATATCTGAAGTCAAAACAACTGTCATAACAAAAAAGATACTTGGGGGGTAGGGCAAACACAAAACGGCTGTAATCAAGCCACCTGTTGGCAAGTTGCAGGTAAGAATACAGCTTGGATCACCCTGTTCCACAATTGCTATTTCCCTTAGATGATGCTCCTCTTCGTTTTAAGTTCTTAATCGGCGTTTCAAGGACAGAACTGCAGGCGGGGCCGTGAACCCCCTTTAGTTGTACACGGAATTGGGTGAGGCTGCGGTTCTGGGCATTTTGGGGGATGGGCTCCACAGCTTTACTCTAGTCAGGTGGCCCTGTAGCAAGCGACGTGCTTTACAGGGTTAAACTCAGGGGATATCGACTGAGCAATTCATTTCACCGAAGGCTGCAGCAATAACCGGGACACCTGGTCTGTTAATCAGCTACCTCAACACCAGAGACCAGAGACACCCAGCTGCTCCAGGGAAAAGAGACAGCCGCGCCGGCACCGCGCTGCGCCCCTCACCACTTAGACCGACCTGTAAACGCCCCCACTGCACACCTCAGCGGCTCCGCAGCCTCGACTTGTGTTTGCAGGGTTTAACTTACCATCCCCTCCTCCATCCCTTGTTCATTTCCAAGAATAAACTCCAAGGAAATTGGCAAGGCTCTGTCTAGGGTTTCACTCCTACTCTCCGCAGACCCCTAAACCACTTCTCCCGGAGAAGTAAATTAAAAGAATCCGAAAAACAAAACAAAACAAAAACCCAAAACCTACCCTACAGCTCGAAAGCACGTAAAGTTCGAAGATTGAGGGCGCCTCTTCAGATTGTAAAAATCAATCTGTGTCTGGGGCTGAGGAGTGGACGGGGCGACGAAAGAGAAGCAGGCAAGGGTCTGCCACAGGGTCCGGCGCCCGCCTTCCGCTCCGGGGCTGTTCGGAGTCTACACGCTTCCGACGCTGGTGGAGACGGGCTTTGAGGCACCAGGTAAGCAGGTAGGTGTGGGCAAGTGTACGAACTCACACAGCCGGGGCAGATTAAAGTTCAAACCAGTTCACACACCGCTTCCCCTTCCCCAGCGTTCTCACGCACAGCCCTGGCGGCCACTTTCCGGGGAAAGCCTGGGGGGCTTAATGGCCCCCACTTCGGAACGGGCTCCCCAAGGCCCATCCCCTTGGTATTAATGACTCTTCTTCCCTCCCTGCCTCCAAACCCTTAAAGGTATTAGTCCCCCTCCACTCTCCTAGGTGGGCATGGAAAAAACCCGGGAAAGACAAATAGAGGACAGCGGGGTAAAACGGGTGGCACGAAGGGCAGGGGGCGCAGAGCGCAGCAGGCGGCATACGTACCCAGCGCGAACAGGGCGAGCTCTCCAGCCGAGGTGACCATTTTACGGGCGGGCAGGCAGCAGGCGCTCCAGCCTCCTGCCCTACCTGCGGTGCCCGAGTGTGGGAGCGGCGCCGCGGTGCGGGGGAAAAAGGCGCAGGGAAGGCAGGGCCGGCCCCCGGCGCGGGCGGGCTGGCAAAGGGAGGGAAGACCCAGCGCGCTCTCACCCTGCCGCGCTGCCTGCCCGGCGGAAATAGGAAGGCGGTTACCGTCACCTCTCCGCCACTTGGCGACCAGAGCAAGGCTGACCACCCTCCCGCCCCAATGGGGGTGCCCCCCTCAGGGCACAGGGGTGGGGGTTTGGAGCTGAGGGCGGGGACGCTGCGCGCTCCAAGCAGGCGGGGTGGGGCGGACGGGCATTCCCAGAGCCGGCAGCAAGAGACCGGCACCCGAGCAGAGGAAAAGGCAGGAAGCGCTTCTTACTTCAGACGCCACACCCAGAGTGCCCGGGCGGTGCGGCCCGCGGGTCCCCGTGCGCGAGGTGGGCGCCCGCGTTGGAGCCCGGGCGTCCTGGGGCGCAATAACCACTTCCAGGCTCTAGGCGGCGTAATGGAGCCCTGGCGACGGTCACCTGAGCCGAAGGCCGCTCCTGGGGGGTTTCCCGGGCGGGGGACGAGGGGCTGGGGACGCTGCCAGGAACTGGACTAGCGAGCTTCTCCAGCATCCTGCCAAGAATTGGCCTAGCAAAAGTCACCCCAGAAGCAAACAAGTATCTGTTAAACAAGGTTTCCCACCTGCACCCCATCCCTCGGTGCTAGGGGCGCCTGCCATCTGTGCATAGCTACCCCACGTTCCCAAACGGGGACATTGTTAAGATCAGCGAGCCTCCATACATCTGGTCTGGAGCTAAAAACGAAAGTAGGTCTCTGTCCACGAGGGACTTGGTTGTCCATGGCCAGCTCCCAAGGCCCTGAGGTCGAGTGGGCAGTATGTAACCAACCGCGCACTGGAGAGAGGGGTGTGTGGGCCGAGGCTACCTGAGCGGCCCTTTCAGGATTTATGAACCATTAGTTGGCCTTTGGTGCTGGAATTTGGGGAGGTGGAGGAGACAGAGGAAAAGCATTCTGAGTGAGGAATGGAAGAAAAGTAAGTTCCTCGGGACAGTGGCCAGTCATACTCTCCAGGTGGCATAAGCACTGACTTTCTCTTATCCCATCAGGTCTGGCGTCTCAGAGGTAGATTCACTCTTCTGATGGAAGTGGGGATGAGTGAGGAAATTCTCTCGCATAGTCCTTGAACTCAGACTCTAGTGGACTTCTGCTAAGTTTGTTTCATATAAGCACAGGGACCTAGTTCCAAAAAGGAGGCATCAGGCAATTGGTCTCAACGTTTGGGCAGGAAGTACCAATATAAAAAGGAATTTTGAAAATGATAAAAATTTACATTGATAAGTTTCTTTTCAATACATTTGCGAGATGATATTTTGTCCTTTCAACCCTAAATGATTTACAGTGAAGGTTTTTGGTACTTCTGCGTGCACCTGTTCCTCAATTCACCCTGTGCATGGCCAATCCCCCTACACAGGGCACAGACACTTTCTTTAGTAGGGTGTCCTGTACTCCCTTGGGAGTCTGTGCCCACCTCCTTCCAATTGGTCTCTGCCTATTCTGGTTCATTTTCTCACCAGCCCAGCCTGCCTGGACAGCGGGAGTGATAGAATCAGCTGATCTCTCTGCCCTTATGTTCTCCAGGCCCTCACCTAGGACTGGGAATAATGTCATCTTGTGTCATCCTAGGATGTGCACAACAAGCTCACCACGTCTGAGGGCTAGCTGTCCACCTGTCGAAGAGTAGGTTCAGTGATTTCCTCTTCTCTGACCCCTGCCCACATACAAAGTTGAGGGTAGAGGGAATTAGCAGCAGAATCAAGCCAATGAGCTTGCCCCCTTCAGGATTGTAAAATCTCTTTAATCAAGAGATAATTTGCCATTTGGTAATGTAAAGAGTGCTGAAATCAAAGTACACTCTAATGCTTGGAAATCTTTAATTCTCTCCCAACATTTTCAAGAGCTGGACCATATCTGAAGGAGCTATGGTGGTGTAGTGGTTAAGGCATTTGGCTGCTAACCAAAAGGTTGGTGGTTGAACCCACCAGCCACTCTGCAGAAGAAAGATGAGGCAATCTGCTTGCATGGAGATTTATAGCCTTGGAAACCCAATAGGGGCTGCTTTGAGTCGGAATCAACTCAATGGGAGTGAGTTTGGTGTTTGGGGTTTGGAAGATATCTGTAATTTGATAACTTCCTAGTTAATTCAAATCAAATAGACAATCAGGATTTTTTTTTCCCTTCTACATAGTTGTTTTTTTTTTTTTTTTTTAAAAAAAAAAAAAAAAACCAAACTCACTGCCTTCGAGTCATTTCCAACTCATAGCGACCCCTCCTTGGGTTTCCAAGGCGGTATCCGTATGAGAGTAGATTACCCAGTCTTCCTTCTGAGGAGCAGCTGGTGGGTTTGAACCTCCAGCCTTCTGGTTAGCAGTCAAATGCCTTAGGCACTATGCCTTTTGGAACTAGGAGGAAACTTAATGTCCTAAAATATTAATTCTATGACTTATTTATCTCATTTAAGCCTCAGAACAATCTTGTGAGATAGATCTTATCCTATACAATAGGATAAACCAAAACAGAACCAAACACACTGCCATCCAGTCAGATCTGACTCATAGTGACCCTTCCTTGGGTTTCCGGGAGGTATCACTGTGGAAATAGATTGCCTAACCTTCCTTCCAAGGAGTGGCTGGTATGTTTGAACCACCAGCCTTCTGGGTAGTAGTCAATGCCTTAGGCACTACACCACCAGAGCTCCTCATACAATAGGATATCCTACAAAATAATGAAAACAGTTGAAGCCAAGAGTTTGGTAACATATGCAGAACTACACAGTCAACAAGTGACAGAGCTCAATTTTGAAAGCAAACCTAGCCAGCTCCAAAGCCCATATGTAGGCTTCTAGGCCATGCTGCCTCAGTTTCCACATATTTAATAGGATAATACCCAGTTTGTTGGATTGATTTGAGGACCAAATGTAAGAATTTGAAAATTTAGCACAGAACTAGATATGTGTTGAATGAATCTAGCTATTATTTAAAGAGTAATTCCCTCAGTAGACATACCTTCCCTTTCTCTCAATTCCATACCATTATCTTTATTTTATCATTTCCTTATTAGTTCCCTGCTTGTATATATGAAAATGCACACACACACACACACACACACACTCCTTTCTATGGGAGATAATTTCACAGGTGAAGCAGGAGCCAATAATTTCAGGGTTTGGGAGCCTGTAGAGTGAGTGGAATGAGAAAAAAAGTTTCAAAGAATGTGATTTAGAGCAAAGAAATCATTTTTCCTAAAGGGTAGTGTGATATTTCTGTATTTTAGGAGTGTGGATGTTACTCTCCAATATTTTCACACTAAGTAAACTTCCAGCTGTAGCCTCTGGAAGCTATGTGGCAACTCAGATGTGCTCCTTCACCCTACAGACACCGTACCTACTGTCTCGCTTTGCCGCTGGAGTCCTGACTGTGTTCATGTAGAACCTATGTGGCTTTCCCATGAAGATGATCCCTGGACTATCATCACACACAACTTTGTTTCAGTTGGCCTTAAATTCAGCATAATCCCTTCTGTAAAATAAAATGAGCCATGGACCACTAGCCTCTCCTACTAGCTGTACAAACTTGAGAACTATATTAGTTCCTACTCAGAGGCCAATAAAATCCCACTGTCAGTTTTCTCTTTCCTTTCCTCTACATACTTATTACAGAAGTGTGTGTTTAAATAGTCTGTTTCTTCACTGTAATCAGCCTCCCCCTCCTTCCTGAATCATTTGTAGAAGTGATTGTGGGGCCATGAGCACCAGAGTCTTCCCTGAATGATTCAGACCAGCTGAGCTGCTGTTTGGAATTACCCAAGATACTAGTGAGTAAACAGCCCCGACATTCTTAGGGAGGAAGCGCAGCCATGGGCCACAGCATCAGAGGAATTGCAGTTCCTGCAGATAAGCCATGGAGGGCAACAGCCAGAGCTGACTGCAGGTGGCCGCAGGGCCTTCCTGGGTGGCAGCAGCAGACAAAGGGGCTCAAAGGGAAAACAGGAAAGGGTGCCTGGTATAGTCAGAGGGCAAAGGTCAGAAATCATCTGAGAGTGAAAGCACACGGCGTGTGGCGTGCGAGCATGAGAAAAAGAAATTTTATAAAGGACTCTGGAAAACTGTATATTGGTAAGGAAATTGTAATGTGTTAGGGGACTTTGGAAAATAAATCTAATCCAAAATAAAGTATTGTCCAAGAATCAGCCCCCTGTGAGGCACCAGCTATTGTGTGTTTCTTATTTCTAGCTAAAGCAAAAAGTAGGAAACCTTAAACTGAGCCTGTTTTTGCACTTTTCATCACCAGCTTTATGTGCAGGAGAAGAAGAGATAAGAGGAGTTTTCTCTGTCCTTAGCTACCTAGATGATTTTCCTTGCCAGTATTGTACCAACACTAGTCCTACCTTCTGTTTAACATCTCCCATCCTCTAGCTCTCCATCTGCCTTGGGAATGCACTCTGAAGTTTTTATTAAGCTTAAATCTTTCCTTCTCAAGGGATATCACAGATGGTTTCAATCCCCATTATTGAAGGCTGGAAGTTGGTGGTCCACGGTTGGTTCAAGCAGCTCCATGTTATCAATGCACTAGGTTGGTTGGAGTCTCTAAGACTTAGGGTCACTAGATGGCTGCTACAGCTAGAGATGCTTTCATTTCTCACAGCTCATGACTTCCCTGGATAACCAGGATGCTGTAGAGGTGCCCACAAAATTCAGCACAGCTGAATTCTACTTGGAGTCAGAAGACCTATGCATTCAATCCTAGGAGTCTTTGCTGTTGTGGTGAAATGTGTTCCTTTTGCCTTGGTTCTTTGGAAAAACAGCTCAAGAGATTTTTCTCCTGAACCCTAAGGAGTTATCTTTGCCCTAGTTTTCTACTCTAGAAGGTTTGTTACTTTTGACTAGGTTGATTGACATATCCTGGGTAAGCTGCAAACAATTTGGTTTGATGCTTTTTTGTTTGGTCCTGGGCTGCAGCCTGCCTGGTGTTTGGTATACACCTTGCAGGGACTGGTCAATAAACTATGCAAATGAAGTGTCTGTAGTTTTTGGAGAGATTAGTCAGTTCAGTGGCTCCCTGTGGGGAGTCCATGCCTTGATATTGATGAAGAGTTTGTATATATAAGCAGCCGACCTCACAGAGGCTTTTCAGACAGAAAGACTAAGCAGAGAGAGAGAGAAGAGGCAAGGAACCTTCTAAAAAAGCTGTCACATGGATTAAGGCCTATAACACTGAAGACAGTGAGAGGCCCAGAAGGGGCCGAGGAACAGAGTTGGCAGCAACAGACCAAAGGGCTGTCTAGGAGACCTGTCTAGCTGAGATGAGCTGAGAGAGCTGTCCTGTACTGAAGAAAGGGCACTTTACCTACATGCTTCTTGATTCTGATGCTGAGTTGTACCCTGCTGCTTCCTTAATACTTAATCATAAGTATGGTCTATGAGATCTATGTAGCCATTGCAAGGGATTATTGAACCCAGAAGAGAAATAGTGCCACGAGAGGGACAGCAGCTGGTGTAACAATTGATAACAAAGGCTGGAGAATGAAAGTATGTCTAAACACCATCTCATAGGGATCTTCTTTGGGCTGATCCTGGTCATTATACATCCTGAAACAGGGCTTCATACCAGTTTGGTCCAGTTCAACCTCCTGCTGTGAATTTGCATATCCACCCCTATATACTGAATCAGAATCTACATTTTAACAAGACCCCCAGGTTATTCTTATAGATTCCCAGAATCCCCAGAGATCAAAGCCCTGCCCTGAAGTCAGACAGGTTCTGAGCTACTACACCTACTCCTCACTGATCATTTATCTCATTATCTGACATTTTGAATTTACAACAATAGTGAAAAAATCTACCTGTTTTGTGCATTAACAATGTACAGCTAGCAGTAACAAATGTCTAAGTGTGAGGAGAGAGTAATGCTGGCTGTGATGGTGATGTGTCCGCTGACTGGGCCATGAGCCCTGGTGGTTTGGCAGTTATGCAATAGAGTCACCCTCCATTTTGTGATCATCCTCTATTCTCACCTAATGTCAGCTTTCACATAATGACCTGGGCTTTGGAACCTGACCATGATGGTAAGGGAGGATTGGGTACTGCTACCATTTTATAGTTGTCTTTGCTGCTGTCTCCCAGCAGCTTCAGCTATACTGCTATACACTTCTGAAGACTATGAAAATTGACTCTAGACTTCTCGGGGTAAAATCTTGTCAAATGCTCGGAATTCCTTCAGTAAGTAAAACTGACAGTGTTGATAGAAATAGAGTAAGAATGATCACCAGAAGCAAAACAGAAACAAGAAAAGTAAATACAAAGAATTAAGGAAGGAGAAATCAAAGAATTATGGAGAGCTAGAAAAGGCTGGGCAATCCTACTTCTGTAGTGATACTGCCTCGGAAACCCAAGGAGGGGTCGCCATGAGTTGGGGCCGACTCAACGGCACGTAACAACAACAACAACAACAGAAAAGAGGTTTAATAATTTATTTTTTTAGTGATAGGATAATTGACCTGACAAACTCAAGAAATTCTCTCCAAATTCAGAGGAAAAGGAAAAAAAA
>NW_006921652.1:9809012-9814109 GCF_000298275.1 Orycteropus afer afer
AAAAGCACTTGACTGCTAACCAGAAGGCTGGCAGTTCAAACCCACCAGCCACTCCTCGGAAGGAAGGTTGGGCAATCCTACTTCTGTAGTGATACTGCCTTGGAAACCCAAGGAGGAGTCGCTATGAGTCAGGGCCAACTTGATGGCACATAACAACAACAATAAAGAAGATATGAGAAAAAGACAAAGCCAAAACTTCCACCAGAACCCACTAATGTTTCCAAGCTTGGGTGTGACACAAGTTTCAGACTTGTGTTGCTATGATCCCAACAGGTTTCAGCAGAGCTTCCAGACTAAGACAGGCTAGGAAGAAAGGCCTGGCAACCTACTCACAAAAATCAGCTTATGAAAACCCTATGGATCACAACAAGATGATCTGCAGCTGATCATGGATTATGGCAGGATGAGGTGGTCTTTCCTTCCATTGGGCATAGGGTCACCGTAAGTCGAGTGCTGGCTTAATAGCAGCTAATAACAACAATACAAAGAGAACATTGCCAAGGTGCATCTGATGAGGGCACTACACTTGTTCCCAGATAATTTGCAGGAAAGAAACCATTCATTTTGAAGATGGAACTCTTTGCTCCCTCTCCAGTCTCCACAGATGACTGGACCTTAATTGTTTTCTTTCATCTATTCATTCCATGCAAGCCTGTTCTGTTCCAGGCACTGGGCTAGACTAGGGATTCATAATGATAAGTCAAGTGTTCTCTGCCCTCTGGAGAACTCAGGCAGAAGAATCAAGTTACCTCTGAAGGAAAATAGTCATACTGTCATTTGCCACACTAAATATCAAAGACAACAAAGCAAAATTCAAAGAATTTCGAGGGGAAAATTACTATGACACAAAATTCTATTCTACTGAGATATTTGAGGCACTCTGATTGGAGGAAAAAAAAAACCAAAAACCTAGTGAAAGCATTCCAGTCAAGCAAATAATGACTCAATAATGTAAAAGAAATCATATTTTAAAAATGTCAGTGAGCAATGAAAGCAGTAAAATTGAATGTCGAGACTAACTACTTATTTTAATATGTCATTGCACTCACTGTTGGTTGCTTATAGAATGGACATTGTTCTTTCCTTCCTACTGATGGAAACCCAGTTTTGTTTGATTGACAATGTGCCCAACTCCAGAGGATCAATCAAGGTAATGGCCTTGTTCATTACTGATGATTAGTTTAGGTGTGGGCATGTGACACAATTCTGACCAGTGAAATGTTAAGGAAAATCCCCAGTTAGGCTTCTGGGGAGGAATTTGCTTCCTGACAAAAAGAGGCAGTGAGGTAGTCTGACTTGAAGATGGTTGTTTAAGGTTGCACTATCTGTAGTTATGGTATCCATCCATCTTGTGATTATGAAGAGAAGGCCTGGAGAATCTGAGACATAACCTCCCAGCGTCCTGACATTGAAGAGCTGCTGAACCATCTCAGGACCTGCCTTCTTTCACCCTCCTTTCTCTGTGGTATAATGAAATGTCTTTGCTGTCTGAGCCACTGTTACTCATTTAGTCTCATATGTGAAGTTGAAAGTATAGGTGGAAATTTAATAAAAATATTGAAAGCAATTATTGAAAGGAAACATGTACCGATGGGTTAGGTTGTTGTTGTTGTTATGTGCCGTTGAGTCAGCCCCAACTCATAGTGACACCTCCTTGGGTTTTCGAGGCAGCATCACTAAGGAAGTAGATTGCCCAGTCTTCTTTCCGAGGAGTGGCTGGTGGGTTTGAACCATCAGCCTTCTGGTTAGCAGTCAAATGCCTTAGGTACCACACCACCAGAGCTCCTGATGGGTTAGGAGTTGGGGTTAAATAATGATAATGTAAATCTAAGGGCCCAGATTACTGTTATAGAAATTGAGAGGACAGGGTGGTGTAGGAGGAGGGCAAGTAAAAATCTACTTATTTTCTCATTTTTCATTAACTCCTGTGAAGTTGTTTTCTTTGATAGATATATAAATTCATATTTTTAAAAAATCTAAAGGTAGACAGTAATAGAAAAAAATTGGATATATAACATCCACTGTCTAGTAAAAAGGGAAGCAATTTAAAAAAAAGTGATTAACATAGCAAGAAGAGAGGAAAAATCTGAGAAATTTAAAAACCAGAAAGCGTATGATCAGATGGTAGAAGTAAACACAAATGTATCCCTATTCCCAATAAACATGAATAGATTTAACTTGCATTTTAAAATACAAAATCCAACTAAAGCTCCTGAGAAAAAAACCTAAAAGTTCTATAAAAAGTAAAACAATTGCCTAGTAAATGCAAACCAAAAGAAACAGAGGGAGGTACCAAAAATTCACAAGAAAAAAATAATATAAAACAGGATTATTTTGTTCAAAACTGTTGGAAAATTAAGGAGAACTGCAATGCCAAATTATAATCCCTCTGTGTAATAGGTGATTATATTAGTAGCCTGTATTAAGTATATCTCCCATTATCCACATCCTGGTCCATTGTTTATGACTGACTTAGGCATGGGCATGCAACTCAATTCCCCATCCACATTGATGCTGGGTTTGGTCATGTGACTTGCTCTGTTCCATGGGACATCAGTAAATAGAATGATGCAAGCAAAGGCTTAATACACTCTTGTACATTAGGACTAGGCCTCATGGAATGGCTGAGGCACATTATAGCCATACAAAGTTGAGATTATGTTAACATGAAGAAAAGAAAAATGTCCATCTCATAGGCAACCAACAGTGAGTGTCACAATAGATTAAAAATTCAGAGTTAGGTTCAACATTAAGTTTTACTGTTTTCATTGTTCAATGATGTTCTTGGAATGCCTTTATGAGAAAAACCTAGTGTAGTGTACTAGAGGATGAGAGACCATGTGGAGCTAAAACAAACCATCCCGCTGAATCTAGCCCCTAGCTGAGCCACCAGTTGAATGCAGATTCACGAATGAATCAAGGCAAGACCAATCAGTGAACTGCCCAACCAGTTCACAGAATCATGAGAAATTATAAAACATCATTGTTTTAAACTACTAATTTTAGGGTGGTTTGTTATGTAGCAATAGATAATGGATAGACTTTGTGAAATCTGAGTGTCTCTCTGTGTCCATGGAGCTAAAAAAGGATAAGAATTAAGTGTTGGCATCAACCTGATGGCAAATAACAACAACAACAACATGACGAAGTTGAGTAATTTATCCAGTACAATTAATTTAATATACATAAACCAAAGTTTTCTATTCTACAAAGTATAAAATTCTTTTCAAATATCCTTAGAAGATTTATTTTTAAATGATCATATGCTGACCCTCACATAAAATCTTAATAAGCTCCAAGAAAATTATTTTTAGGCTGTGGTCACTGATTATAATACAATTAAATTAGAACTTAATCATAAAAGAACAACTTAAATATGTAATCATTTGGAAACTTAAAAAAATTATAAATCACTCTTGAATTAAAGAGAACATTAAAACTATGACAGAAAATAAAGAGTAAAAGAAGAATACTTTGGGATTTGCCAAAACTATATGCAAAAAAAAATATATTCACAAATTTGTTACTACTAAGCAAAAAAGCTAAATGAAGTAACAATTTAACTGAAATAGAAAGATAAGATTTACCGGCAAGATGATGGACTAGGCAGAAAGACTGCACAGACCCTCTTCAACAAAGAAAAGGGAAACCAATTAACTCAGATCCCTGAGCCTTGAAGGGAAGGATATAGAAGTGGACTAAACCCCAACTAGCAGAAGAATTTGCATGAAAGTACCAAAAAAGGAGACATATAGAGCTGCGGTCTGGCAGCGATCTTGAGTGATCCTAAGGGCACGGACAGCCTGGAGATTCCTGAGTGGTGGTAGGACCTAAGAATTAACCTAAAAATCAGCCCTGCTAGCCAGGGACTGCACGGAGGACTGTGCACAGTGGCTGGGGAATAAATGGACAAGGTGAAGAGAAAGGCGGGCTGAGCTGTGGACTTTTGCTGGTCGGAGGGTGCCGCCATTTTGAAGGATTAAAAGTGGCTTGACTATTTTAGATATTGAAAGACACAGAACTCTGGCAGATTCCTGGGGCCTGAGAACACGTTCTGCTTTCCAGCAACCACAAGGACACTCTGGCCCCGCAAGACTGAAAAGGTACAACATTCCTTTTGTTAGTCTTATAGCCCACACCCACTTGGTGAATAGAGGTGCAGCTGTCCCCCACTCCCATCTACCTTCTGGGCCCACAGGAACTCCATCACAGTGTGTGCTCAGACGGAGCCTGGGTGCCCTGCCCTGTCCTCCACCGATTCTCTTTTTTCTCTTATTTTTCTTTTTTTCTTTTTCACTTTCTTTTTTCTGGTGATTAGTCTGCTTGTATTTGTCTGTTTTAAAACAACTATTATTATTAATACTTTTGTCCTTTTTATTATTATTCTTAATCTTCCCATCCCAGGTCTAAGTTTTCAGCATTTTTTCTTTTTCCTGTTCCTGGTTGAAATTTTTTTTCTTCTTTTAATTTAAGGTTCCCCTCCCCCCTTTTTTTCTCATGGTTAACCTCATTCCTTGTTTTTCTTTTTGCATTTTTCCCATTTTTTTCCCTTCATTATTCTCCTCTACTCTTTTTCTCTTAGTTCCTATTCCCAGATATTACAGGTTTTCTTGTTTTTTCTTCTTCTTTTTCCCTTTTTTCTTTTTTTTGGCTACAGTTCCTGTGTGATTACATGGTGTGTTTTTTGTCCATGTGCTTTTACTTTTTGATGGTTATTCAATTGTAATTTGTGTCTAACTGAGTGGGCGACAACAACAATCCCCGTAAGACACAACTACACCCACACCTCCTGCAACTACACTTACTGAACAAGACCCCCTACCTCCTTCTCCACTAACGGGCCAACAATAAAAAACCACCAAGAAGAGCCTGAATCACCCTCAGCTGCTCTTCACAAACAGTTAACAGAGATCTAAATACAACAACGCCATGATGCCTCGGAGACAACAGACCATCGCAGCCCACACAAAGAAGTAGGATAAAGTGGTAGAAACAAGGGAGTAGGATACAGACCCAGAACACATCCCTGAGGAAGAAGCAGCATTGGAACTCTCTGATAAGGAATTCAAAAGAATTATCTTTAGGTATCTTCAAAGG
>NW_006921652.1:9818694-9832454 GCF_000298275.1 Orycteropus afer afer
GGTCACTGCTTGGTCACAGCCAGGTACCCAGAGGGACTGAGTAGTTGAACCTGTGGGCTTGGGACCATAGTCACAGAGGACATCAAGCTCAATTGGCATAACATACTATACAAAACATTGTTCCACTTCCTACTTTGGTGAGTAGCGACTGGAATCTTAAAAGCTAGCAAGCTGCCATCTAGATGCAACGATGGGTTTCTCCTCATCCAGAGCACAGAAGAATGAAGAAAACCAAAAGTCATGGAAACAATTAGTCCTAGTGACTGATACACCATCCGATCTGCAGCCTATATGACTATGAGACCAGAAGAACTAGATGGTGTCTAGCTACCAATGCCAACCACTTGGATAGGAATCAATTCTGGAGATCCTGGATAGAGTGGAGGAAAAATGTGGAACAAGATTAAAAAAACACAAAGTGACTGGAATTACTGGTTGAAAAGAGACTGGTATAACTCCCAAGACTATGGTCCTGGGTTACCCTTCAGGGCTAGAAATGGATTCACAAGGATTGGCTCTCAGCCCAACAGTAGAAAGACCTACGTACAGAACACCTACCCCAGGTTGACCCACCCATCTACTCTAGGGAGATGCACCCCTTAGATCAAGCAGCCATGAGACACCAGAGGGGTAGCACTCACATAGAGAGAAAGCTGGACAGACAGGAATACACAGAGGAGAAGGGCCCAGGGAGGGGGTGGTTAAGGGGGGAGAGTGGAGGAGAGTTTTTTTTATGGTTGGGGACAGTAATCAGGGCCTTGAAATCAGACGTGCATGAACTGTTGAATGTAAAAACAGTTTGCTTTGGAAATTTGCACCCAAAGAACAAATTAAAAAAAGAAAGAAATTAATCATTAGAAAAGACAAAATTAATGAATAAATGCAAGACTATCTTTGAAAAGAATAACAAAATCATGCCAAGGTTAACCATGAAAAATGGGATAGAAAAGATTTTCTTAATTATAAGAAATTACTATGTATCCACTCAATGCTAATGAATTTGAAAATCTCATTAAAATCTTCTAGAAAATATAATTGCCAAAGTGACTCAAGAAGAAGTAGAAAATTTGAAAAGACCTATAGGAGCTCTGGTGGCATAGTGCCTAAGGCACTTGACTGCCAACAGCCACTCATCAGAAGGAAGGTTGGGCAATCTACTTCCGTAGTGATACCACCTTGGAAACCCAAGGAGGGGTCGCTATGAGTTGGGTCCGACTCGACAGCACACAACAGCAACAACATAATCAGAGAAGAAATGGAAAAGATTGTCTAAGAATTACTCCATAAAAGTTTCTGGTTCTATAGAGTTAAAATGTTCCAGAACACACAAGAGGATGCAAAGTGTCCCAATTCAATTTTGAAACTAAAATGACCTTGATATCCCAAATAAATAGCAAAAACAAATAAAAAGGAAAATATAAACAAAACTGAAGACCAATCTGACTTATGAGTACAGATAAAAAAATATAAATATGAGCAGATTAAATCCCAAATGCATAAAAAAATACACTGTGACCCTGAAGGGTTTGTTCGAGTAATGCAGGTAATATTTTATTAATATAACTAATTACATTTAAAAATATAAAATAAACTTACAATTATCTATATAGTTGATAGAAAAGGTCTTAGTTAACTACAAATAGAAAGCTTTATTAATACAAAGAATACCTATGTCAAATCAGCACAAAGAACAGTCTTCACATTAAAACATAAGGAGCATTCCCATTAAAGGCAGGAATGAAACAAGGATGCTAATCCAACCACTGTTACATAACATTTTCCACACAGATCTGATTTAGTGGTGATGAACCTCAAAGTTTTTGAACTCATTACTTTTATCCATTCTTTTCACACTGATTTGAAATAATACCTTTATCAAACAATAAATTATTTTATATCCTTGGTCCCCCACTGAAGCTTTACATTCTGTATTAATGATTTGTCTATCTCTGCCCTTATTTCACAGGTTGTTGTTACGTGCTGTCAAGTTGTCTCCGACTCATAGCAATCCCTTCTTGGGTTTCTGAGGCAGTATCACTATAGAATTATGTTGCCCAACCTGCCTTCCGAGGAGTGGTTGGTGGGTTTGAACCTCCAGCCTTCTGGTTAGCAGTCAAGTGCTTTAGTCACTATGCCACCAGAGCTCCTTATTTCACATAGTTTTGTATTATTTTAACTTCATAATGTGTTTCTATGGCTATTTTAAATTACACACACATGTGGAATACATCTGCACAAGAGTGCTCTAACTGTCCTACAAAAGTTTTATCAATTAACATTCCTACCAGCTGTGTGAAGGCTACCGGTTTCCAATATTGTAGATTTTTCTCCAAGCCAAGTTAGCATAAATAATTGATTCTTTGGGGCCACACCCCTTGATGAATCTGATGAAAGCTATAAGCTACTCCTCCCCCATTTCTCTCTCTCTCTCTCTCTCTCTCTCTTTCTCTCTCTCTCTAATGTATCTTTCTATTTTTCATCTATCTTAACCATCTATGTGTTTCCACACACCAAATTATGATGGCACAACAACAATTGTAGGGCTTTATACATGAACTCCAAGGAGCTCTGGTGGTGTTGTGGTTAACACATTGAGCTGCTAACCAAAAGGTCAGTGATATGAACCCACCAGCTGTTCTGTGGGAGAAAGATGAGGCAGTCTGCTTCCATAAAGATTTATGGAATCTGTTGTACTCTGCAACGTGTGGGTCGCCGTGAGTCAGAATCAACTCAATGGCAACTGGTTTGGTTTTATACATACATGTACTGTAAAGTACAGTATAGCCCCAGTACAGCCCATCTTCCTGGGTTAGGGAAACATGCAACAGCCTATTGCTTGTGAAGTGACAACGGTTGCAAGTCATAGCTGTAAGGAAACCCACATATATTAGGCAGTTTCCATGTATCAGGCTCTGATTTACACCCTTCAACACACATTGTCTCATTTAATTTTCATAATGACTCTGATAGGTATTAGTATAATTCTATATTGTTGTTTGTTATTATTATTTTAGGTTTATGGCTTAACAGTTAAGAAGTAGCAGTGACTGACTAGGCTCCTGAATTGTTCATTCATTTCCCAGGAAACCTTATGGGGCAGTTCCACTTTGTCCTATAGGGTTGCTATCAATGGTGGTGTCTGTTTTACACATGGACTCAAATTAACACCACCTAAAATAATCATCTATTCCAGTGCTTTTACATTTAATTCCTCAATCCAATCGAAATTTATTTTGGTGTGTATTTATAATTAAAGAATATACTTTGGTCATGTTGTCAGAAGGGACCATACCCTGGAGGAGGATATCATGGTTGTGGTAAAGTGGAGGGTCAGCTAAGAAGGGGAAGACCTTCGACAAGATGGATTGACACACTGGCTGCAACAGTGGGCTCAGGTATAGCAAGTATTGTGAGGCTGATGCAGGACCAGGCCAGTGTTTCATTCTGTCGTATATAGGGTCACTGTGAGTTGGAGCCAACTCGACGGCACCTAACAACAACAACAACAAAGAATATACTGTATGATGCAATTGTTGTCCCTCTCCCATGAAACAAGTTGAAGGCTATATATATACTAAAATGCTTCAACACTTGAGTCTGGGTGGTAAAATTGACTGATTCTTTGTCTATTCTCTTTGCTTTTCCTTATTTAAAATTTCCACAATGAGTATATTTCACTTTTGTAATAAGAAACAAACTACCCTCTTCCAGAAAGAAAGGCAGTGAGGCCAGTTTGGTAGGTTGCAGAGTGCCAAGAGTGAGAAAGGAAAAGGCTTCTCTCTTCCTTCATAGAGGTAGTGATAATTATGGGGGGTCGAGGAGAGATGAAGTTTGAAAATCAACTGTTTGCGCTGTTGCGCCAGGCCAGGCAGGAATCAGAGGCCTCTGTGCCCATCTCAGCGGCCCCAGACACAGGGACCTCAATGTGAGCGGGAACTGTGATAGGCTGATACGGAGTGCTCCCTGAACAAGGGTCCTGTGTCTGCCACTGCCCAACACAAAGGACAGAGGCCCCCTGTTTACTTTGGATTAGACACGTTCAAATGAGGGACAGCAAAAACATTTGAGATTTCTCTCTTTTCAGTTTTTTTACCAAAAAAAAAAAAAAACAAAATTGTAGTGAGTTGGGGATTTTTTGGCATCTTCCATGAATACAAATCAATCAGACCAGATTGCTGAGCGAGTTGTAAAGAGCTTCCGTTGTTTATTATTATTATTTTAGGTTTATGGCTTAACAGTTAAGAAGTAGCAGTGACTGACTAGGCCCCTGAATTGTTCATTCATTTCCCAGGAAATGGGGCATTCCCAGTACCCCAGTCAGCTGGGCCAAGTGACTTTTGACCTTTTACAATAAGCTCATTATAGGCTGAAGCACCCACGTACTCGTGGACATGATTCCTCCTCTCTGCCGCCCACACATTGTAATACTCCTTTCCTTCTAGATGTTCATTCTAACACCTACTTCTTACAAAATCAGACCTACAAAGGGATAGAAGTTTTATCAGACACAGGAATTTGAAAATCATAAAAGTCAAGGTGCTTCTACATGGAAAGGCTGCTTGAGACTAAAGAGGAATGGACCCTTGAAGACATGGTAGAAACTGTGTGGATTTTAGTGGTTTCTGGGTTCAAATCCCAGCTCTGGCAGCAATGACCCAAGGGCAACTTTCTTAACCTTTCTGATTGTCAATTTCCTCACCTATAAAATTATACTAATACCTAGCAGAGTCATTATGAAAATTAAATGAGACAATGTGTGTTGAAGGGTGTAAGTCAGAGCCTGACACATGGAAACTGCTTAATATATGTGGGTTTCATTACAGCTATGACTTGCAATGGTTGTCACTCCACATACAATAGGCTGTTGCGTGTTTCCCTAACCCAGGAAGATGGGCTGTACTGGGGCTAAACTGGTGCATGTATGAAATGAAACCAGTTGCCACTGAGTTGATTCTGACTGGCCTTGCAGAGTACAGCAATGCTCCATAGGGTTTTCATGGCTGTGACCTTCAGAAGCAGAGCTCCAGGCCTGTCTTCCAAGGAGTCTCTGGCTGGGTTCAAACCTTCAACCTTTTGGTTCATAGCCATGGGCTTAACTGCTTAGGTTACCCAGGGACTCCTGGTACATGCATGTGTTGTTGTTATTGTTGTTATGTGCCGTCGAGTCAGCCCCGACTCATAGCGACCCCTCCTTGGGTTTCCGAGGCAGTATCACTACGGAAGTAGGATTGCCCAACCTTCCTTCCGAGGAGTGGCTGGTGGGTTTGAACCGCCAGCCATCTGGTTGTAGGAGTGGCAAAGCACAGCTTGAAGAGACAGAGATTTTCTGTCTGAGGCTGGCTTGTTCTGGAGTTGTTACTACCATGCTATCAGTAACTAGCAGAGGGGGCGGATATAGAAGTCTTGCCAAGGGGCTTTTGTGTTCCATACCTAACCCTGCCCTGGGAGCTTGCTGTGACTTCTCAGCAGTATGAAACTGAGAATGACCACATGTGATGAGAGACACCCCCAATGTGGGTGTGGTGTGCATATGAGCAATGTGGAATGGGGAAAAGTGAGACTGCTGATTTATATCTGATTTATATCCATTTCATCATCTTTCCTGTCAAATCTTATGTGTTACTAATCTCAGAGGCAAAGATCTAAATTGACATTTGCTTGTCGTATCCCAGATATAGGGGTTCTTCAGTAAGCTGTGCTAGTTCCACTATTCAATTAAATCTCAGAAGCTCTGAAACAAAGCAGAACAGCTGTGGTCAAGGGCATGGCCTTCCCACTTCTTTTACTTTTTTCCCACTGATCTTTTTACTGGCCACCAGCAGGAACATAGGAAAAAGAATAAACGAAAGATATAGCTAAGATGACAAAAAGGAGCTCTGGTGGTGCAGTGGTTAAGGCATCTGGCTGTTAATCAAAAAGTTGGTGGGTTGAACCCACCAGTTGTGCTGCAGAAGAAAGATGAGGCAGTCTGCTTCTGTAAGGATTTACAGCCTTGGAAACCCAGTGGAGGTTGCTATGAGTCAGAATCCACTCAATGGCAATGAGTTTGGTTTTGAGTGAAGATGACAAAGAAGACTCCTAAAACTTGTCATTCCTTTTACATATGGCAAAACATTCAGAATTCCAGTGGAAACAAGAATTATTCCAAAACAGGTAGATGAGCTATTTCTAGAGCAGGAATGACTGCTCAGAGAAATACTCAGAAAACCAGAGCCAGTAATACCTTATTTGGAAGTTCATGCTTTAAGTAGCAAGAGCAGTTTCTCTGGCTCCCGCTAACTTTCAAAGCTTTCATGCCTCCCTTTATCCCATTATCACCTCGGTGTCCTCTTAACCCTGCCTAGCTCTCCTGCCAACTCCTCTGCTCCTTCTCTGCCTCATCTCTGCCCATTTCTCACACACACTCTCTCTCTTTAACAGCAATATCAGTAACTAAGCATTTAAGCGATTTTTAAAAAATCTAGTGCCTAGGGCAGGAGCTCTGGTAGCATGGTGCCTAAGGCACTTGACTGCTAACCAGAAGGCTAGCAGTTCAAACCCACCAGCCACTCCTGGGAAGGAAAGTTGGGCAATCTACTTCCGTAGTGATACTGCCTTGGAAACCCAAGTAGGGGTCGCTATGAGTTGGATCCGACTAGACAACACATAACAACAACAACAGTGCCTAAGGCATCTGACTGTTAACCAGAAGGTTAGCAGTTCAAACCCACCAGCCACTCCTCAGAAGGAAGATTGGGCAATCCACTTCCATAGAGATACAGCCTCGGAAACCCAAGGAGGGGTCACTATGAATCGGATCCAACTCGATGGCAGTGAGTTTTCTAGAATCTTAATGAGTGAGGCTTTGCATTTTGTCCTGAGTTTTAAGAGACTATGTTGATGGCACATAACAACAACAACAACAACAATATGTTGACATTTTACCTATTCTAACTTTAAAAATTCTAAATTTAGTTGGTCTTTATTCAGTTATGATTCACTTAACTTTTTTCCCTTTTAATTGTGTTTATAGACCTCAATTAATAAGAACAGCAGCAGCAACAACAACAACAAAAACGTTGCCTTCTATTCCTGTCTGAAATATGTTTTATCTTGTCATTTTATTTCTTACTCTCAAATAACTGGGCTTCCTTTTTTTCTTTCTTTTCTTTTCTTGTGAGTATTCATAGAAACTTGATGAAGCATGTTTGCATATACAGACATAAACAGCTTCAGCATAATCTAGTTCCTGCCCATGACCCAGCCTTCAACTATGCCCTGAAGCTGCACTTCAGATTTGAATAAATGTACCTGCCTACAGTATCCGTTGCCTGGTCCTTGATTTCAGTATCACTGGAGATCTGCTTGTCTGTTCTCACAGGTCTCTTCCTGATACCCAGTCCTGATGATAGACAAAGTCAGTCAAGTGACCTGCTTCTCCAGTTGAGTGGCATCTTGGAATTCCCCTGAAAGGGGTTTCCTGTGTGGGATGGGTTCTGTGGTATTGTTGTTGGATCACGTTGAATGAGATAACAAATATTTCCCTATCACAGTACCATTTACAAAGAGCTTCTGCATAATTATATCAACCCTACGAGTGGGAGCTATTAATGTTATTCCTGTTCTACAGATATGAAAACTAAGGTTCAGAGAAACTAAGAAATGTGTTGAGGCCACCCAGCCAGGGAGCGTCAGAGTAAGGATTTGAACCCCAGGCCTCTGAACTACAAATCCAGGGCTTGGCACACAGTGGGTTCAATAACATTTGTTCCTCCCATTATACTTGCCACAAGCTAAATGGAAGTCACTGCTTCTGTCTGTAGGGCCTTCTCTCCAGGGAAGGACATCAGTACCACCAAGACCCTTGGCAAAGAGAAATTAAAGATACAGTCTTTGTAATGTTCATTATTCAAAGCCCAGAGTTCTGCTTTGAATTCCCTTTGCCTGCTCAGCTGATGAGACTGCTGTTTTATGTACTACTGCATGAAAAAGGAAGGAACAATTTTAAGAGACTGCTTGAAAACGTGACAGCCAAAAGAAGCTACAAAGGAGCTGTAGAGAGAACTTAGTGACTAAGAGAACAAGGAATGACAAGTATGTCCTCCCTTTGGGAGGGGTTCTACCCAGTGCAGAGCTCCACTCACAGGAATCTGAACTTCAGACATGTTCTCGCATGTATGGTGTTGGGGAATGGTGTGAAAAAAAATCAAAGCCATAACAAAGATGAGTCTGGAACATGTTTAATGACTTACCTCTGGAGATCATTCTAAATAACCCCAAATTTGGAAGACATCTCCAAATTCCTCAGCTCTTGCAAAATTTGCCTGAGAAGTGAGAATCAACACCTATTCCCTTCAGAAGTCCCAAGAAGATAACAAATACATAAATCTGAGATTTAGTTGAGGTAGTCCTATTCATCAATCTATACTCACAATCAAAATATCATCCTCCTAATTCCATTAATGGAGTTCCTGGGTGGTGCAAATGTTAATGTGTTCAGCTGCTAATGAACAGAGGTGCCTTGGAAAAAAGGCCTTGTGATCTGCTTCTGAAAAATCAGCCACTGAAAACCCTATGGAGCACTGTTTTACTCTGACACACATGGGGTCGCCATGACTTGGAATTGACTTGATGACAACTGGTTTGGTTTAATTCCATTAATAACTTCCCACCCTGTATTACATTCTCAGAAAAACAACAGCACACACACACACACACACACACAACCTTCTATTCCACAAGCCTTAAAACTTTCTAGTTAATTCATTCACATTCACCCTTCAGGGTCCAGCCTAAATATCACTTCCTCAGGGCAGCCTCCCTGGAATCCTCACATCAGGTCAAGGTCTCCCATGAATTCTGATAGCACTCCTCAGGCTTCTCCCTGGCACTCATGCCACTTTATGGGTCCTTAACTCAGGATGCTTTTTCTGGCCCCAAGCACCTCTACTCCACCTCACCTCTCAGGTTCCTGTGGGCTTATAAACATCCAGGAGTGTTAAGAGGAAGGATTCCCAAAGGCTGTGAAAGCCATGGGATTCAAAGAGGTGGTTAGAACCACGGGAGCAGACCTAGAATACAAAGGTGATGATCCTGAGAGTCCAACCACACAGAACTCCCTCCTCACGGTGGCAAAGCCTCAGATGAACAACTGCCAAGGTGTCTATGGAGCCCAGGCACTAAGCCTGCAAACATGAGCACCTCAGTGTGGCTCTCCATAGCCAAGCTTCGATGGAGAGAGTACAGCCTCCAGAAGAATGAGCTGCCACTGCAGGGAAGTGTGGGCCACGATGGCCAAATACCAGTTGCAGCCAAGGGCACTCTAACTCCTGATGACCTCATGTGTGTCAAAGTAGGACTGTGTTCTGTAGGGTTTTCAAGCTGATTTTTTTGGAAGTAGACTTCAGGCCTTTCTTCTGACCTTCTTCTGGATGGACTCCAACTGCCACCCTTTCCATTAACAGGAACGGGAACATCCTTCCTCACCTGAGAGGTGAGGTGGAGTAGAGGTGCTTTGGGGCCAGACAAAGCATCCTGAGTTAAGGACCAAGAAAGTGGTATGAGTGCCAGGGAGATAGATGCCTGAAGAGTGTCCTGAGGACAAACCAGGATAAAGACCAGCCAAAATGGGAGCCATTGAGGCTGAGGAGTAGGGTCTGCTTCATTTTCCTGGAGAATATCAGCCCAAGGGGAGTAGGGATCACCAAAAGTAACTAATAGTGAGGTTCATCAACCTGGGCAAGTGGCTTCTTGAGCCAGATTTAATTTGATCTAGGAAAAACAGGGGGTTCTTTCTTTCATTTAAATTCAACTACTGTATTAATACCACAATTATAATTACAAAAGGACTTCTATTGATTCTATGCCTACCTTCTCCTATTAGAAATTTATCCACCAACTTTCTGGTTAGCTGTCAAATGCCTTAGGCACTGCACCACCAGAGCTCTTTATATGTCTAGCACAAAGTCTAAAATGTAGTTCATTCTCAATAAATATTCATTCAATGAATAAATTAATTAACCTGTAAAAAATTTCCTACATCTTCCAGTAATTACAAGCCCCTTGTTAGAGGCTTTTACCAAAGCAAAATCATAAATCCACCACTACCATATCACATATTTTTGAGAAATTTATGGGTCAGCCCTGCAAGTCTGAAATCACAATTTCTGAAACAGTTTTGTTTTTCTGTTGAGAAAAATAAGAATAAAGGCACTTTTACCGGAAGTGAGCCTCAAGTACCATGGATTAATCCAAGGGCTCACCCTCTTGAACTGGTGGGTCCTAGACCATCACTTTCTCTTGAATTTTCCCCACTTGGAGTGTCTAATCTAATGTTGCTACAAAAACAAAGCCCAGAAAGGAGACTTGAGTATCAAGCAGCTGAGATTGGTATTTTCACTTTTCTGAGAACTTACTGAGTGGAGATCTGTATGCCAGGAGGTTTCAGCTGATGGAAAAGACATTAGCACAGTGCTCTATAGCTGGAAAACATGACCTGATGAGTGGGCACAGGAAGCAGTGACAGGGCAGGGGTTGCAGTGGCTTCTTGGTGAAATCAGTGTAGTGACATCGGATATGTATAAAAAAAAACCAAAAAACCCAAACCAAACTAACTGCCATGGAGTCGATTCTGACTCATAGTGACCTCCATTTGCTTTCCAATGCAATAAACCTTTACAGAAGTAGATTGCTCCACCTTCCTTCTGCAGGGCAACTGGTGGGTTTGAACCACCAGTCTTCTAGTTAGCAGTCAAATGCCTTAGGCACTGCACCACCACAGCTTCTTAAAGAAAGACAGGTCCTGTGTAAATATCTCATTACAGGTGATCAGATAATAGCATTCTCTGATGCCTGAACTCTCTTTCTTTATGCCTTCTGTAACAAACCAACTGTATTTCATGGATTTCTGGCATCTCGCCTCTCCCCCTAATGACAGATCTTAGCACATATATAAAAATAACTGGCCACAAAGAAATGACTTTTGGCTTTAAATGCCATTTGGCTAGACGTGTTTTAGGCAGCCTCTCCCATCTTTCTTTGTATTAATGAAAACAAAGAAAAAGATGAGAATTCAAACAATGCAAGAAACTCCAACCTGATGAATGGCTTAACCAGATTCTAGAAAGTATTTTCATTCATTATAAAGTGGGACACATCAGATTGGTACAAACCTATCCCTGCTTTGTGTCAGATAACGGAGGCCAGTGGGGAGAATTCTAGGAAGCCAGCTGCGCCCCCCATACACACACCACCCCTTGTTACAGACCCAGAGATCCAAGGCTGTATAACTAGAATACTAGACAGAAACTCTTCTGCCACAGAATGCTGTTTTCTGAGGATGTGAATACTACATCTATTTGAAGGTAGCACCACCCAGGAAATAACTGGTCAGAACTGTGTTCATGTGGGGAGGGATGGCAGGAAGGAGAACCAGCAATTTTGTATTACATCCTGGGAGATTAGTCTTTACAAGTAAAACACTGCAGGCAGGGGTGGGGATGGGAAGATCCCTAATAGCAGTGCATACTATCAGTTGTAGTTTTGTAGGTGACTCTATGGGTCACAGGAATAGAGAACCAGGTGTGGGAATGTGCTACATCAGTAGAATGAAACTGTTAAGTACATGCCTGCTAAAGCTGAAGTTGGTCTGGACGCTATGCATGCCAACTTATTCTCCAGCAAAAGGCTTGAAAAGGGGATGCTCACCACACACGGACTGACTTTGTGGCCAAGGACAATCCACTTACCCTGACTGTTTACCAACATCTAATCTTGAAAGACTTCATTTCAGTTGGAGAAGAGCAAAAACAAACCCTCTTGCCCACATCCCAAAATGAGCATATGAAAAAAATCCTTCAGAACAAGGAAAAGAGAATATAATTCTGAAGATTTTGAAACAATCTATTGTAGTATCAGAAAAAAACAAAAACAAACAAACAAACACACACCCAGAAGACTACAACTTGATAAAATACAAGAAGACATGGTATTTATTGTTGTGCTTAGTTGCTGCTGAGTCAGTTCCAACTCATGGCAATCCTATGTGTGCAGAGCAGAGTGATGCTCCATGGGGTTTTCAAAGCTGTGACATGTCAGAAGCAGATCACCAGGTCTGTCTTCTGAGGCACTTTTGAGTGGGTTTAAACCACTAATTTTTCAGCTAGTAGTCAAGTGCTCAACCATTTGCAGCACCCTGGGTTTTTATTTAGTGCTTATTAGTGTGATCATATAATTTATCATCCTATTCTGGAATTCCAATGACAGGTAAGTTATTCCTTTTGATGGTATCCCACATGAACCTTATGCTTTCTTCATTTTGTTTTGATTTTTTTCTGATTGATCCTTTTCCAAAGAAGTATTCAGGTATTTGTCTTCAGTCTCATTAATTCTGTCTTCCATTGCATCAGTTCTGCTCCTTTGCCCTTCCAATGTGTTATCTAGTTCTGACAATTTAGTATTAATCTTCTGGATTTCTATCTGTAGATTTAGAATCATTTCTAATTTTTCATTTAATTTGTCATTTTGTTCTTGTATTTTCTTCCAAAATTCTTGTAAGGTTTTTTCTGTGTTTTCTTTGGTCTGTCTCTCAATCCTTTGAAGATACCTAAAGATAATTCTTTTGAATTCCTTATCAGAGAATTCCAATGCTGCTTCTTCCTCAGGGATGTGTTCTGGGTCTGTATCCTGCTTCCTTGTTTCTACCACTTTATCTTGCTTCTTTGTGTGGACTGTGATGATCTGTTGTCTCCCAGGCATCATGGTATTGTATTTAGATCTCTGTTAACTGTTTGTGAAGAGCAGCCAAAGGTGATTCAGGCTCTTGGTGGTTTTTTATCATTGGCCCGTTGGTGGAGAAGGAGGTAGTGGCTCTCGCTCAGTAAGTGAAGTTGTAGGAGGTGTGGGTGTAGTTGTGTCTTATGGGGACTGTTGTTGTCTCCCACTCAGTTAGACATAAATTACAATTGAATAACCATCAAAAAACTAAAAGCCCATGGATGAAAAACACACCATGTAATCACACAGGAACAGTAACCAAAAAAAGAAAAAAAAGGGGAAAAAAAGAAGAAAAAAAACCAAGACAACCTGCAATATCTGGGGATAGGGCACTAAGAAAAAAAAAAGTAGAGAAGGAGAATAATAAATGAAAAAAAAAAATGGGAAAAATGCAAGCAGAAAATCAATGAACAGGGTTAACCATGAGAAGAAAGGGTGAAAAGAAAAGAAAAAAAAAAAAACCTTAAATTTAAAAAAAAAAATTCAACCAGGCACAGGGAAAAGAAAAAATGCTGAAAACTAGGACCTGGGAAGGGGAAGATTAAGAATAATAATAAAAAGGATAAAAGTATTAATAATATTAGTTGTTTCAAAACAGACAAATACAAGCAAGCTAATCACCAGAAAAAAGAAAGCGAAAAAGAAAAAAATAAAAATAAAAAAAGAGAAAAAAAAATTGGTGGAGGACAGGGCAGGGCATCCAGGCTCCGTCTGAGCACACAGACTGTGATGGAGTTCCTGTGGGCCCAGAAGGTAGATGGGAGTGGGGAATGGCCGCCCCTCCATTCACCAAGCAGGTGTGGGATATAAGAGTAACAAGAGGAATGTCGTACCTTGTCAGTCTTGCAGGTCCTGAGTGTCCTTGTGGTTGCTGGAAAGCAGAACATGTTCTTAAGCCCCAGGAATCTGTAAGAGTGCTGTCTCTTTAAATATCCAAAATATTCAAGCTGCTTTTTAAACCTTCAAAATGGCGGCGTCCTCTGGACTGGCAAAAGTCCACAGTTCAG
>NW_006921652.1:9832680-9865861 GCF_000298275.1 Orycteropus afer afer
TTAGGTTAATTCTTAGGTCCTACCACCACTCGGGAATCTCCAAGCTATCTGTGCCGTCAGGATCACTCAGGATCGCTGCCAGACTGCAGCTTCGTCTGTCTTCTTTTTTGGTATTTTCACGCAAATTCTTCTGCTAGTTGGGGTTTAGTCCACTTCTATATCCTTCCCTTCAAGGCTCAGTGGTCCATGATTATCTTCTGTATCTGTGTTAATTGGTTTCCCTTTTCTTTGTTGAAGAGGGTCTGTGCAGTCTTTCTGCCTAGTCCACCATCTTTCTTCTCAACCCTATTCTTAAAATGTCAATTCTCCCCAAATTGGATTGCAATCCAAATTCAAATAGCAGAATTATTTTGTAGAAATTGACAAGCTGATTTCAAAATGTATATAGAACTGCAAAGGTCCTAGAATAGCCAAAACAATATTGAATAAAGACAGATAGTACCAGATTTCAAGACTTATTACAAAAGTTATAATTATTAGGGTAGTGTGATATTGGTGCAAAGGTGATTGTAACAGAATACAGTCAATAGATCCACACATATATAGTCACTTGCTTTGTAACAATGATACCATGGAAATTCAGTGGTTGTAAAGATTACTTTTTCAATAAATCATGCTAGAGCAGTTGGAGATCTACATATAAAAATAAACTTTGAACCCTACATCACCCCCTACATGAGATTTGAAATGGGTCACAAATCTAAGTGAGAAAGGCAAAATAACGAAGTTTTTAGAAAAAAAGTAGAATAAATGCTTTATGACTCTGGTCATTTGTATTTTCCAAAGATGGCCACAGTAGTGTCTGTTACCCACATGTGACTTTGTCACTGAGCCATCAGTATATCAACTCTAATTTTCTCTCTTTGAATCTAGATAGGCTAGGTCATAAAGGGCAATTCAGCTTCAACCTGGATGGCTGGAATACTTATTCCTTAAGCCTTCAGATGCCATGTAAGCTGTTCAACTGCCCTGAGGTTTCACACTATGGAGAAACCCAAATTTGTCTGTGTGGAAAGACCATAGGAAGAGAAGCTGAGACTACATAAAGCAAGACTATCCAGCCAGCCCCCAGCTGCCTAGTTCTCTGATGTTCCAGTTCTATTCACTACCCAACTACAACTGTGTGAAAGACCCCAGAACCACGGAAATAAGCTCCTCCCAAATTCCTGACCCACAGAAACCATGAGAGATAATAAAGTAATTGTTAATATTTTAAGCCACCACGTTTAAGAGTATTTGTTATGCACCAAGAGGAACCAGAACATGGACCTCAGAGTAGAAAAAAAATTCTTACTCAAGATATTGTTATTGTTGTTTTTGTTATAAGGTGTCATGAGGTCGGTTCTGACTCAGTGACCCTATGCTCAACAGAACCAAACACTGTTCAGTCCTATGCCATCCTCACAATCATTGCTATATTTGAGTTCATTGTTGCAGCCACTGTATCAATTCACTTAATTGATGGTCTTTCTCTTTTTTAATATCCTCTACTTTACCAAACATGAAGTTCTGCTCCAGGGACTGGTCCTTTCTGATAATTTGTCCAAAGTACTTCAGACAAAGTCTCACCATCCTCATTTATAAGGAATATTCTGGCTGTACTTCTTCCAAGACAGATTTATTCATTCTTCTGGCAGGCCATGAATATTCCATAATCCAAATGCATCAATTCTTTGGTCTTCCTTATTCATTGTTTAGTTTTTGCAAGCATGAGAGAAGATTGAAAATACCATGGCACACCCTAGGTCAGGAAAACCTTAGTTCTTAAAGAGACATCTTTGCTTTTTAACACTTTAAAGAGGTCTTTGGCATTGGATTTGTCTGATGCAATATGTCATTTGATTTGTTGACTGCTGCTTCCATGGGTGTTGACTATGGATCCAAATGAAATGAAACCCTTGACAATTTCAATCTTTCCTCCATTTACCATGATGTTGCTTACTGATCCTGTTGTGAGGATTTTTTCTTTACATTGAAGTGTAATCCATACTGAAGCTGTAGTCTTTGATCTTCATCAGTGTCTTGGTTCTCTAGTGCTACTATAAGAGAAATACCTCAAGTGGATAGCTTTAACAAACAAGAATCTATTCTTTTATAGTTTAGGAGGCTAGATGTCCAAATTCAAAGTGCTAGCTCTAAGGGCTGGGTGAAGGCCCCTTGATCTTGGCTTCAGCTCTGCCTCTTGTCCCAGGCCCATTGGAGCTAGAGGCTTCTTCTGACTCATGCAGCTACTGGCTAGTAAGGCTGACAAACCCAAGGTTGGCAGGTAAAATGGCACAATCCCAAGATTAGCAGGCAACATGGTAGGCCACTGGTTCAAGTCCAAGAATAATTCCAAGATGAGCAGACAAAATGTCAGACCACTGGTTCAAGTCCAGGAAGATGAAGATTCAGCCAAATGTAGGACCCAAATGTACCAAAAAGCATCTCCTTATACACTGGAAGCAGGCCACACCCTGAAGGCAACTACTTAGCTGCTGACAGCAGATTCTACCTGGAGGTGATTATAATCTCATCATGGGGAATAACTGTATCCAGCTGCCCAGCCAAGTTGACACACAACTTTAACTACCATAATCAGTAAGTGTTTCAAGTCCTCTTCACTTTCAGCAAGCAAGTTTGTATCATCTGAGCATTGTAGGTTGTTAACGAGTCTTCCTCCAATCCTGATGATGTATTCTTTTTCATATAGTCCAGCTTCTTGGATTATTTGCTCAGCATACAAATTGAATAAGCATGGTAAAAGAAAAATACAACCCTGATTTTAAACCATGCAGTATATCCACTTGTTCTGTTTGAATGACTCCCCCTCGGTCTATGTATAGGTTCCACATGAGCACAATTATAGAGTGTTCTGTCACTCTCATTCTTTGGAACTACCTAACCATAAAATAAAATTTAAAAAATAATATATTCAGCTTTGTTAAAACTAAGAAATTCTGTATATTAAAAGACACCCTTAAGAGAGTGGGGAGGTGACTAACAGAATGGGAGACAACATTCACAATACAAAGGAATAAAGGAATTGTATCCAGGATATAAAAGAATGCCAAAAATCAATAAGAAAAAGACTCTAGACAGCCCAATGAAAAAGTGAGCAAAAGCATCAGTCACTTTATAAAATAGAATATCCAGTAGCTAATATGCATACAAAAATTTCTAATATCATTACCTATTGGGAAATGCAAATTAAAACCACAATGAGAACATTAAGAGGATGGCAGCTGATGTCACAAAACAAAAACAAAAAGTATAAATTGTTTCACTGAAAACTAATTTGCTCTATAAATTTTCATCCAGACTACAATTTAAAAATAAAAAAGAGAGAGAGAGTATCCTCAGAGTATTTTATGCTTGATATATAGGGGAAGAAAACACACACACACACACACACACACACCCTGTAAGATGCCACTACACAATCACCAGAATGGCTAAAATTAAAAGATTGATGAGACCAAATGTTGGCAACAATTTGCAGAAGGTGGAACCCTCATGTATTGCTAGTGAATATAACATAGTGAAAACAATTTGAGAAAATACATGGCAGTATCCTTTAAAGTTTAATATATTCCTACCCTATGACCCAGAAATTTCACTGCTAGGTATATATACAGGGGAAAAGAGCACATGTGTCCACCAAAAGACATATACAACAATAGTAGTGTAATTAATAGTAGCTCCAAACTGGAAACAACCCAAATGTTCATTAGTAACAGAAAAAATACAGTGTGCTATGTTCACATAATGGATTATTGCTCCCAGAAAGACAGCAGTTCAAACCTACCAGCTGCTCTGTGGGAGGAAGATGAGGCAATCTACTTCTGTAAAGATTTACAGCCTTAGAAACCCAATGGTGATAGCTAGGAGTTGGAAATGGCTCAATGACAGTGGGTTTGATTTTTGGTTTTGCTCAGCAATGAAAAAGAACTACTGACCAACACAACTTGGATGAAAGTCCTAGGCCCCGTGTTGAGCAAATGGAGAATACATACTCTTTGGATCCTTTAATATGAAGTTCAAGAATGGAAAAAAAACTAATCTATGATGATAGAAATTAATACAGTGCTTATCTCTGGGAGTGGGAGGAAGAAGGGAATGATTTTTGGTACTAGAAGTGTTCTGTATCTCGATATGAATAATGGTATATACTAGTGTATATGTAAAAATTCATTATACACTTAAGATTAGTAGTTTTATGCATTTTACTGCAAGTATATTGCATCTCAGCTAAAAAGTAGAAAGAAGAACAGGAGAAGATATGCCAGGATAACAAATATAAAACAGGATCATTCAGGGGAAACTGGGATAGAGTATCATCTTGTTTTTTGTTTTTTGTTTTTTTCATGGAAAGGAACATGAATGAACATAAGGAAAATCTTAATAGAAATTGAAATTCAATAACCAAATTAAAGCCAACTTTGAGTTCAGTAAAAAGTAGAATTGGTACTGAAGAAAATAAAATTCATTATGAGAATGAAAAAGCCAAGAAAACCTCCTCTAATACAGAGGAAAATGGGAAAAAGTGAAAATGATGTGAGAGAAATGAGAGGTACAGGCAAAAGAGACTGGGGGCCAGCATTCAGCTAGCTGATATGCCTGAAGAAGAGCTAGAACATATTAGGAGCTCTGGAAGAGATGATAGGAGTTTCTGAACTCTACATATTGCAGAATAATTCTTTCCCTCCCTCTCAAAATTTATGAACAGCTATCCACTCATGGCACAGATGGTAACTGTTCACCATACTCATGGTCCCCTCCCATGGTATAGAGTTGTTAAGAAGACAGCTTCTCAGTGAGAAATGACATTTTCCAGCATCTCCTGCATCTAGAATGGATCATGTGATGAGTTCTTATCAATGGAAGTGATACATACTATTTTAAAACCATGGTAGTTAAAAAGTGGGTATACTTTCTCTTTCCTTTCTTAACCTTTCTGCCAGTTGGATGTTAATGCCCAGGATGACCTTAGAACCACATTCAGAAGATGGCACATGTTCCATCAGCCTTGATTTCTTGATGACTGTATGGAGCAGAGCCTCCCCTTGAGGCCTGCCACAAACCAAAAATCCCCTATTAGATGCATCTGTTGTGGTAAACCACTCAAGTTTTAGGATTTATTTGTTTCATCTAGCCTTACCTTAATTATCCTAGACTCATCTTGGTAAATTTTGTGACACAACACTAAACTATTGCCAAAAGACTTGAATAGGCATTTTTTCCACAGAGAAAATTCAAATGTATCATAAATATTTGAAAAGATGTTTAACTTCATTAATAATCAATGAAATTCAAATTAAAACCATTTCAAATCCACCAGATTAACAAAAATGAAAGTCTGACAATGCCACATTGTTCACAAGAATGTGGAGCAATGGGACCTCTTATAGACTGCTAATGCAAAAGGGACAACAACATTGGAAAAGTGTTTGATTGCCTAATAAAGTTGAACACAGAGATAGTCTGTGATTCAGTAATTTAACTTCTGGTTACATATCCTGATGTAAAGGAATGTTCACAGCAGTATTGTTTATTGTGGTGAATGATAGAAAATCATTAAAATTAGGGTGGATGAACTGTGGCATACTCTTAAAATGGACTGCCTTTCAGCAGTAAAATAACTACAGCTATATGCATTCATCCAAAAACATAATATTGAGTTAAGCAACCAAGTCTTATAGGGATATATATAGTATGATTCCACTGATATGAAATACAAGATCAGGCAAAGATAAGCTTAATGACTTTAATCCATTCTTGCAAACCCTGCTGCTAATCAAAAAAGCCATTAAATGAGAACATGTTTTCATTCATATTAATTGGAAAAATTAGAATGCATTCTATTGCAACCAAAGATACTTAAACAATTTTCACAGATGAAAATGAACCAATTGAACAGTGAAGAAACAAGTTTTTAAAAGTAATAAACAATTTGAAAGTAAAAGACTGTTTGTACATAAGAGAAAGTACATTATTGTACTTATAATACAATTTGATGAGAAGTCTATCACAGAAAATTCTCATGTTGTTTAAATGGCCTTTGTTGTTGTTGTTGTTGTTTGCCATCGAGTTGGCCCCAACTCATAGCGACCCCTCCTTGGGTTTCCGAGGCAGTATCACTACGGAAGTAGGAATGCCCAACCTTCCTTCCGAGGAGTGGCTGGTGGGTTTGAACTGCCAGCCTTCTGGTTAGCAGTCAAGTGCCTTAGCCACTATGCTACCAGAACTCCTTAAATGGCCTTGGAACAAGAAAAGATGGAATGTTTCCCAATGCATTTCTCAAAGCTGGCGTAACCTTGATTCTAAAACCTGACAATGACTGTACAAAAATAGTACAAATTACTCTCACCTTTCAATACAGACTTCAAAGAAAAAGCATAAATAAAATACTAGCAAATTGAAATCAGTTGTAAATAGAATGAAAATAATGCCATGGCCAGGTAGAGCTTGTTGAAGTAACTTAAGAATGATATAATTATGAAGTATGTAAGCTTAATTGATCACATTGTTGTTAGGTCAGGAAAAAAACAAAATGATGATAATTTTTTCAACAATAAACACCCCCAAAAAAATTGGGAAAAAAGAATTTGATAAGTCAATATTTACCTTTGATTAATCTTCTAGTTAATTTAAAATAAAGAATTCTTCCTTAATATGATAGAATGTATCTAAGTAAAACCAGCTGTCAATATCATTGTTAATGAAGAACACTAGAGGCATTTCATGAAATCCCGGAAAAAGACAAGTGAACACCCATCACATATTCTTATTGCTTTTTTTGGATTTCTAACTAATGCAATTGTATATTGAAAAATAAAAATGTAAATATTGGAAAAGCAGAGAGAAAAAAAAAAAGAAAATTTAAATACACAACACAATTTTTTTACCTGAGAAATTACTACATGAGTAGAGTGACAGGTGCTTCCCAGCGTGTATTGCCTGTAGAGAATTTAAAAACAATAATAAATTAACTAAAATTGACTAAAAGTTCATCTACTGTTTACTGCCACTTCCCACTGGCAGTTCTAAGCAATGCAGTGATAAAATACTCTTCCCCTGCAAAAAAAAAAAAAAAAATTATTTTTCTCAGCTCTAAACAATTATTGTAGTTACTGTTGAGTTTTAATTATATATACATACTTTTAAAATACCAGTTACTGTGGAATCAGCTTTGACTCATGGAGACCTGATGTGTGTCAGAACAGAACTGTGCTCCTGAGGGTTCACAATGGCTGATTTTTCACATAACATTACCAGGTCTTTCTTCCAAGGCACCTGTCAATGGATTCAAACTGCCAAACTTCATTTAGCAGTCAAGTGTGTTAACCATTTGCACCACCCATGGAGAAATATGTGTGTGGGTATGTGTGCACATATATATGTGTGTATATATACAACACACACACACACACACACACATGAATGGGCACAAATGTGGATCTCTTCCAGTCAGATATCTCTATCTTCATAGAGATAAAGATATAGATACTGTGGTAGTTAAAATTGTATGTCAACTTGGCTGGGCCTGGTTGAGTGCCTGGGCAGCTGGTGGTAGTATTCCCCATGATGAGACTGGCAATCAACTCCATGGTGGGATCTACCACAAGCAGCTGAGTAGCTGCTTTATGGATGCGGTCTGCTTCCGGTATATAAGCAGCAGCTTTGGGAATGATCTCTAGCTTGCGGCACGCTTGAACCCTGCGTGTAGCCAAGTCGTTCAGCAGCCTACCATGCTCTGCCAATCTTGGGACTTTTAATGGACTTGAATCACTGGGCTACCAAGTGACTTGGTAATATTGGGACTGTGCCTTTTTACTTGTCAACCTTGGGTTTGTCACCCTCAGCAACCAGCAGCTGAGTGAAGGAAAGCCTCCAGCTTCAGTGGACCGGGAGCATGAGACAGAGTGAAGCCCAAGGTTGAGGGGCTTCACTCAGCCCCTAGAATCTGGCATTTTGAACTCAGACTAAAGCCTCCAAATTGTAAAAATAAACTCCTGTGTGTTAAGGCCATCCCATTTGTGGTATATTCCTGTCAGAGCAGCACCAGGTAACCAAAACAGATACCAAACTAGTTCCACTGAGTTGATTCAAATTCATGGCAACTTTATGCGTGTAGAGTAGGATTGCATTTCACAGGATTTTTAAGGCTGTGGCCTTTCAGAAGCAGATTGCCAGGCTTTCTTCCAAGCTGCTTCTTGGTGGATTTTAACAGCAAATTTTTGGTTAGTAATTGAGTATTTATATACATGTGTGTGTATGTGTGTGCACTTTAAATGAACACATTTTCATTATTTATCCTTTAGTATAAGAATTCTTTATTTTTAATTTTCTAGATTAATCAAAAGTAGATATCGACTTTCACCAAATTACTTTTTTCTCATTTACTTTTGAAAAGAAGTATTATCATTTTGATTTTGTTCTGACCTGACAATAATGTGATAAATTAAGCTTACATGCTTCATTTAGCATTCGATTATGTGGATCATAACAAATTATGGGTAACATTTCAAAGAATGGGAATTCCAGAACACTTAACTATGTTCATAAGAGATCTGTACATAGACCAAGAGGCAGTCATTTGAACAGAACAAGGGAATACTGTGTGGTTTCAAATCAGGAGAGGTGTGCATCAGGACTGTATACTTTCACCATAATTATTCAGTGTGAATGCTGAGCAAATAAGCCAAGAAACTTGTCTATATGAAGAAGAACACAGCATCAGGATTGGAGGAAGACTCATTAACAACCTGTGATGTGCAGGTGACACAACCTTGTGTGCTGAAAGTGAAGAAGACTTGAAGCACTTACTGATGAAAATCAAAGACTAAAGCCTTCAGTGTGGATTACACTTCAACATAAAACAAAAATCCTCACAACTGGACCAATAAGCAACACCATGATAAATGGAAAAAAGACTGAAGCTGTCAGGGATTTCATTTTAGTTGGATCAACAATCAACGCCCATTGATGTAGCAGTCAAGAAATCACACAATGTATTGCTCTGGGCAAATCTGCTGCAAAAGACCTTACTCAAGTGTTAAAGAGCAAAGATGTCACTTTGCAGCCTAAATTGTGCCTGACCCAAGGCATGGTATTTTCAGTAGCCTCATATGCATGTGAAAGCTGGACAATGACTAAGGAAGTCCAAAGGAGAGTTAATGTCTTTGTGGTATTGGTGAAGAATACTGAAGATACTATGGACTGCCAGAAGAAAGAACGAATCTGTCCTGGAAGAAATGTAGCCTGAATTCTCCTTGGAAGCAAGAATGGCCAGACTTCGTCTCACCTATTTTGGTCATGTTGTCAGAAGGGACCATTCCCTGGAGAAGGTTACCATGCTTGGTAAAGTAGAGCATCAGGGAAAAAGGGGAAGACCTGCAATGAGATGGATTGACACAGTGGCTGCAACGATTGTGAGAATGGTGTAGGACTGGGCAGTGCTTTGTTCTGTTGTACACAGGGTCTCTGAGTGGGAGCTGACTTGATGGCACCTAGTAACAACTACAACAACATCCTTTGGTAAACATTAGATCCCACATAGAAATTAATTCAGAGACCTCCCAGTTACACAGTCAGCCTGAAACACACGTGACACAAGCTGTTTGGAGAGCACATAACTATTTAGAATCATTCCATCTTGCTCCAGGAGCTTTTTGTGTCTCCAACCCTGTGGTCTGCATGGTTGAGTGGACAAAGTAATTTCAAAATGAGCAATAATGGCACAGTGATTGTAAAGATAAAGAAACAGAACCAGAGTTACATCAATTTAGCCAGGTGACCATTGCCAGAAGAATTTGAAAGAGCAAGATTTGAATGCCTCCATCATTTTCACTAAGACCCAGAAATTCTTTGTAAAGCAATAGATCAATCTGGAAATATTTGCTTTCATTCATCTCTTTTCTATGATTTCTTGCATAAGAAAAAAAATTTCAGAAGTTTATCTAAAACATTGTTGTTGTTGATATGTGCCATGAAGTCAGACCCGACTCATAGCGACCTCTCCTTGGGTTTCCGAGGCAGTATCGCTATGGAAGTAGATTGCCCCATCTTCCTTCCGAGGAGTGGCTGGTGGGTTTGAACCGCCAGCTTCTGGTTAGCAGTCAAGTGCCTTAGCCACTATGCTACCAGAGCTCCCGATCCAACACACAGAAATTCATAATGAATTTTTCAGTGAAGTTATTTTAGTGACAGCATTTTAATTCTACCAAATTTATCCTCATATTGCAGACTTTTCTTAACTATTTATGTGTTTGGTATTTCAAATGACAGAACCTTTTTGAAATTAAAACTAATAAAATGTGTTCTTTTATCATCTATAAATGAATATAGATTTATAAAACTGGCTCTATCTTCCAATGAATGTGCAAAAACAACATCAATTCTGATGAAGGCATTGCCAAGTTTGTAGTCGATAAAAGCTCAAAACCAGAAATTGTAATTATTATATTGTCTGCTTTATAATTCATTAGAGTTCCAGACCAATATATAGACATATGTTTTCTTGCCCTTTTTAAAAAATATATTAATGTAATTAAAATGTATTAATCTTTTATTTTTCCCTTCTCAGACTGTAATACCAAACACCAAACCCATTGTTGCTGAGTCAAATTCTGACTCTTAGCAACACTATAATACTTTATCTTAAATAACTGGTTTTTATTGGCATGATCATATATAAAATATTCAAGAAAAAAAATTCACTGTTTCTGTCATGATTATTCTGTCATTATTTGCTTTGTCGTTATCATTGACATTTCATTGTCTCATTTCCTAGTTATTACTAAAAATAATTTTGTTGTATAGAGGAAGAGGCTAAAAAAAATTATCTATTCCAGGTATCAGATAAGCTAGGTATGTCACTGCCAATATTTCCAGGCTATTACTGAGGTAACACAATTGTCTCTGAGGATCAAGCACATTTCACTGACTACTTTCGTTAGAATCTTCATTATCTGCACACACTATAATATGTTAAAGCTATAATATGTAATATGTAAAGTGTTTCACATAATTGAGATCTTTGATTTTTCTTTTTGAATGTAGAAAGGGCTCTTGCTTCCAGAAAACCCAGAGCCAGCTTTATTGGGAGCAATTTTAAAGGGTCAATACATTAAGGATGGCAAGACTTTGGCTTGCTTACTTTGGACATCAAAGTAATACCAATTGTTAGAAAAGGACATTGTGGTTGGTTGAGGGCCAATGAAAATGAGAGAAACCCACAATGAGATGTATTGACACAGTAGCCACAACAGTGGATTCAAACATACATATGATCATGAGGATGACACGTTTCGTTCTATTATATGTAAGATCGCTATGAGTTGGAGCCAACTCAATGACAATTAACAATAATGACAGCAGCAGCAGATTTTAAGGCTTAGATCTCTATGTAGATCAGTCCCTTACACTGTGACATAACATCCAACTCATTTTTCCAAGCAAAAGTAGTGTCACACTACAGGATCCACCATAATCTTTTGATTTATGAACAATAAAGGCAAATTTTCAGCATAGCACAAATGAATTTCTGAATGTACAAATACATGTTAAATGGAGCCTCCACCCTTGAATATCCCTCATGTTTGAATGTATGTGTTGCACAAATGTAGGATGACTAACCATTCCAGTTTGCCCAGGACAGAGGGGCTTCCAGGGTCATGGAGTTTCCAATGCTAAAGCTGGGGAAGTCCTGGGCAAACTGTGGCCACCCTAAATGTAGGATCTGCTCACCTGCCCTTTATATGTCTTTGTAAAATGTAGGAATGTTTTTGTTGGCTAGTGATAAAAAATCCTCTCCATAGTTGTCTAAGCAAAGCAGATTTTCATATTCTCACAAAACAAGCAGCTGGAGGTGGGCAGAGCAGACTGGTAGAGCCACCCCACATGCCATTAGTGTTCCAGGACCCTCCTGCAGTTCTAGTCCACTGTGCTTCCCAGTTTTTCTTACACTTTAATGATTTCTAGAAAGCAAAAACAAAAATCTTCACAACTGGACCAATAAGCAACCTCATAATAAGAGGAGAAAAAATTGAGGTTGTCAAAGATTTCATATTACTTGGTTCCATAATTAACACCAATGTAAGCAGAAGTCAAGAAATCAGATATCGTATTGCACTGGCAAATCTGCTGCAAAAGACCTCTTTAAAATGCTGAAGAACAAAGATGTCTCTTTGAAGACTAAGGTGTGCCTAACCCAAACCCTGATATTTTCAATAGCTCCATATGTCTGTGAAAGCTGGGCAATGAATAAGGAAGACCAAAGAGGAGTTGATGCTTTTGAGTTGTGGTGTTGGCAAGGAATACTGAAAGTAGCATGGACTGCCAGAAGAAATCTGTCCTGGAAGAAGTGCAGAAAGAATGCTCCTTGGATGCGAGAATGGCCAGACTTCATCTCACCTACTTCGATCATGTTCTCAGAAGGGACCTTTTCTTGGAGAAGGCTGTCATGCTTGGTAAAGTGGAGGGTCAATGAAAAAGGGGAAGGCCCTCAATGAGATGGATTGACACAGTGGCTGCAACGATAGGCTCAGGTATAGCAAGGATTGTGAGGCTAGCACAGGACCAGGTTGTGTTTTGTTTGTTGTGCATAGGGTCGCTGTGAGTTGGAGTCGACTTGATGGCACCTAACAACAACAACAACAAAGTGTCAGCAACCTTTTCATTCCAGGACAGGAAAAGAGAGGAAGATAGGGGAGCAAATGACACCATCAGACTATGTTCTAGGTCTCATTGGCCAGAACATTGTCCCATGGCCACCCCTGGCTGCACAAGAGGCTGGGAAGCCTGGAAGTCATGTAACAGCCTCTAGGGCAAAGGCAAAGGAGAAGGGGTTGGGAATGGGTGCTCAATGAACCAACAAACCTACATATTGGGTTTGCCACAATAGTCAAAGCCATAAACATATTTCTCTATAGTATATTTTTCTCTTGACAGATCTTAGCAAGCTAACACTTAAGGTATTTTGGAAAATGTTTGCAATAGCTTTCATAGCACAAGCTATGCTAAAGTATGATTCTCAAAAGAATATATTTAAAAGTTTTCTGACACGATGGTGTTTGTGGCAGCTCCCAGGTTCTTGTGCATTGTCAAACAGATTCCTGAATAACAAGTCTGAAAGTAGAGGCAGTGGAAACGTGGGTCATATTTCTTCCAATTTGCTGGTGATCCATAGTGATGTAAAAATATACACAGTAGTTTTGAGTTTATGTCCTCAAGTGGCATTACAGTAGTCACCCCCCAAAAAAACAACACATAAAAGCAGACTGATACTGACTCCCACAGAGAAACGTTTCCATCCTTTTCAATTATTGAAAGCATGCTAATAGCATTCAAAAAAGAGCCATAGCACACAATTTGATCTACTACTATAAAGAAAATATTAAAGTCCATTCATTCATTTATCAATGTGGAACACCTATTATATATCAGGCATTGTCCTAGGTACTTGGAACACAGCAATGAAAAAAAAAAGGACAAAAATTCTTACTTTCCTGCAACATACATTCTGGTGGGGAAAAATAGACAATAAACAAATAAAATATATATGTAACATGTGTTGGTATAAGTCCAATGGAGAAAAATAAAGCAAGAAAAGGAGAGAGGAAATGAGGGATTGAGCAGCTATTTTAACAAGGAGGATCAGAGAAGACTTCACTTAAGAAGATGGTATTTGAGGAAAGATCTAAAGGAGGTGAGAGAATGATGGGGAAAATGGTCCAGACAAAGGGACAATAAGTACAAAGGTCCTGAGGCAAGAGCATTCCAACCATCTAATGGCAAATAGCAGTGTTGGTGAAGTATACTGAAAATACCTTGCAGGCCAGAAGAATGAACATTTCTGTCCTGGAGGAAGTGCAGCATTCTGCTCTCTGGAAACAAGAATGGTTAGACTTCATCTCATGTGGTCATGTGGTCAGAAGGGACCATTCCCTAGAGAAGGATATCATTCTTGGTAAAGTGGAGGGTCAGTGAAAAAGGGGAAGACCTTCAATAAGATGGATTGGTATAGTGGCTGCAACAACAACTACAAGAGATGGGAGGCATTGGAGGTTTTAGGCAGTGACATGATCCAATTTATATATGAAAAGAACAGAACAGAAGGTGCAAAAATAGATGCAGGGAGAACAGGCAGGAGGCTCTTGCAATAATTTAGGTGGGAGGAGATGGTGACTTGGATCAGGGTGATACCAGTGGAGTTGGTGAAAGCATTGAATTTTGGATACATACTGATAATAGGGGTGGCAGGATTGGCTGATGGATATATGAGAGAAAGATATTTGGTCTGAGCAACTGGGAATTTGGGAATGCCTTTTGGTGACTTGGAAAATACAATGAGAAGAGCAACTTGGGTGAACAGAGGTCAGTTCAGGGCATGCTAAATTTAAGAATAGACTTTTAAACAAACATGTCAAATAGGGCAGCTGAATATGCCAGTCTGGGCTGGAAGTATGAATTCCAAACTTCCTGAAACAAGAGGGTCTGCTTCATTAGCTGAGATTTTGTCCTACTTGTTCTGAAAACAAGCAGGAGAGGACAAATTATCACCTCCATAATTAAAGCCTTTAGGATTAGGTGGCTTAGTTTCGATCACACAGCTGTAAATAACAGATTGTATCCATCTGGGGCTCCACCCATGCTTTGAACCACAATCGTGTTAACCTCGACATCCTCAGGAATTGTTGTATTGCTCTGTAGCACATTGAAATGTGATCTAGAAACACATCAACATCCCATTTTAACAAACATGCTATCAGTGAGTTGAAGCTGAATAATACCCCTCAAGACCAATGTGTTCTGAGAAGACATCCACAGACATGCTATAAGCCTTTGTTATAGGACCTGGGCTCCTCAAATGAACAAGTTGAAATTTTAAAAATATTCTTCATCTATTCTAAAATGGCTTCTATGTCTTTCACAGACTCTTTCCCTTTGAAGAAAAAAAATAAAAACATGAGGTCAAGGTCAGGGTCAGAGACCCTCCAGTAGCCTCTGGTGACTGTGGGCCTCAGGTTATGATGGGTATATCTATAGGTGTCTCATCCTTGCTGTCTCTGTCTCCTAAAGCCTGGTTTGGGTACCAAGGGCAAGAGTAGAGTTTTCTAACACAACTATAGCTTGCAGTCAAGAATGACCCAATGACAATTTGGCAGCCATGGAGTTTGTACTGCTACCTGAAACTTATAAATGTAACCATTTTTCCACACTCCTATCAACATTCTGTTGGTGCAATGGTTAAGCACTCAGCTGACAACCAAAAAGTAGGTGATTTGAACCCACCAGGTGCTCCAAGGGAAAAAGATGTGGCAGTCTGCTACTTTAAAGATTTATAGCCTTAGAAACCCTATGGAGCAGTTCTACTCTGTCCTTTAGGGTCGCTGTGAGTTGGAATCGACCCAATGGCAGTGAGTTTGGTTTTGGTTTTGGTTTCTCTGTGAATATGAGGCAGTGGTTGTTCAGTGGCAGAATTCTTGCATTCCATGAGGGAGACCTGGGTTCAATTCCTGGCCAATTCACCACATGTGCTGGCATCACCCATCTGTCATGGAGGCCTGTTTGTTTCTATGATCCTGAATAGGTTTCAGCAGAGCTTCCAAACTAATGCAGACTAGGAAGAAAGGCCTGATGATCTACTTCTGAAAATCAGCCAGTGAAAACCTACCCTATGGATCACAAGGGCCTGATCCACAACTGATCATGGGGATGGCCCAGGATCAGACAGCATTTCGTTCCATTGTGCGTGAGGCCTCCGCGAATCAGGGCTGACTCAACAGCAGCTCACAACATCGCCATGAGTGGCCAACTGGAGTAAATAAAGAAGTCTGCCCTCCAATTTCCTCCTGTGATGATGCATTTACTCCATTGGTGTTGTGTAACCCAACTGAGATATTCTTAGTCATGTTCTTTCCTGTGTGGCCTCAAGGCCAAGTATGTCTTCATGGTGCTATTTAATCTTATCACCTTTATGCTTTTTGGACTCTTCAGTCCTGAAAAGTGCAAGCCTGAAACCACAACACCCAACTTACTCTCCACACACCTTCTTACATCTTCTGTGCATTTGGACATGGTGGGTAGATGTGTGAATGTGTGTGTTGAAGGGGGAGGATGATGAGGAAGTGCATGCTGGGGCCTCTGAGGTTATAAATGGTACCAAATTTGGGATTCTGAGGGGAAACCAAAAGCTATTTTAAACAATCACATTCTTGATAGTCCCTTAGTTTAGGTATTTGTAAAATAACTAATAGCAAGAAGTCACAAACCCTACAAGCTTGCTAGGTGTTGTGGCTATCTTTGTTCAGTGGAATAGTTTTTAAAATGCTACAGTCTCCCCCATCACACAGAGAGGAGCCCTGATGGTGCAATGGTTCAGTGCTCAGGTGCTAACCAAAAGGTTGGTGGTTCATACCAACCCAGTGGCTCCCCTGGGGAAAGGCCTGGAGATCTGCTCATGTAAAGATTACAGCCAAGAAAACCCTATGGGAGAGTTCTACTCTGTCACATAGGGTCACTGTCAATTGAAAACAGCACCTAACAATAATGTCACACAGAGTACATCTAGTGATGTATTGCTGCATGTTCTGCTGGGGTTATAGATACTGTCACCGTGTGATCACTACAACAAAACTATACTGACTACAGGCACCCTGACACCACCATATAAGTAATACCATAAATGAATGCATAGATAAATTGATTCTCTATAATTGTCTAGGATGTTGTTGAAAACTTGTTGATAGCATGTAAGGGGGCGATTGAACAAAAAACTTCCATCAACACATCAGGAAGGATGGAGTATTAGAATCTCTAACTAAGAATAGTTCCTGCATTAACTTGACAATTTGACTACCTGGTGCTCACAGAAGATAGAAAGTGTGGTTGTGGAGTCACTTTTCAGTTTGGAAGTTGAGACCTGGAGATGACCTGATAGGACATGAATGGGACCCAGGGGACCCTGTCCAGCCTAGTGAGTCCTGTGACAAAGTCTATCCCAATATCTCCCATTCTGCTGTTTCTTAGATAAAGCCTCTTAATTGAACTGCATTAAGTTGATATTTATCTTAATGTGCAGCTTGAAAATAATTCTCCCTTTGTGTCTCTGTCTGTGCCTAAACAACACAAAACAAAACAAAACAAAAAAAAAAAAATCTCAGAGTATATACACACACATATATACACTTACCAAGAGAGTCTGTTGGTGATACAAATAATCAAATAATCAAAGTGCTCAACTACTAACTGAAAGGTTAGAGGTTCAAGTCTACCTAGGGGTAACGCAGAAGAAACGCCAGGTGATCTACTTCCCAAAAAATCAACTCTTGGAATCCCTATGGAGTACAGTTCTACTCTGACACATATGGGGTCAGAATCAGCTCAGTGGCAATTGTTTTAGATAAATAGATAGATAGAGAGAGAGAGAGAGAGATACACGTTCCCCTCCCCCCCATTAGTCCATAACCAACTGCCATAGAATCAATTTCAAATCATAGCCACTTTATAGGACAGAATATAACTGCCCCATAGGGTTTCCAAGGCTGTAAATCTTTAGGAAAGCTGACTGGTCGCTATGAGTCAGGAATAACTCGATGGCACTGAATTTGGTTTTATATATATGTATATACATACACATACCATTATCATGGAGTTGGATCCAACTCGTAGTGACCACTACTTGGGTTTCTAAGGCAGTATCACTATGGAAGAAGATTACCCAACCTTCCTTCCGAGGAGTGGCTGGTGGGTTTGAACCGCCAGCCTTCTGGTTAGCAGTCAAGTGCCTCGGGCACTATGCCACCAGAGCTCCCAAATATACCATAGAAAGTGAAAATACATTCAATGTGAGCACCAATTGTAAAGATAGCTTTCTCAACAAGACTTACAAAGCACTTACAAAATAATTATATATGTTTTTCTTAAAATGCTGTAGCACATTTGCGAGACAAAGCCTTTTTGGCTGTATAAATTCTGAGATGCTAGAAAACGACTAGTCAAATATGGCTTGCTAAATAGACAAATGTGATTACTGACTTCCCTTCAATCAAATCTTGGGTGGTTAAACTGAAAAAACCCCACACATCCTGGGACAAACGTCTGTTCCACATTTCAAGCTGCAATCTGCTATATTGGCATGAGCTTTGGTGAAATTGCAAAGTCACACCCAGTGCTCTTTTTTATGTCATCTGCTGTCAGGCCTTCCCAGAGTTCAATCATTAATCTATAGGATAATGAAAACATATTTTCTGCCAAGTTTAAAACAAATGTTTAAAATCTATGGATAGTTTTATCTCCAAACTTCATCATCCAAGCATAGTCATCTAACAGGAAGCATAAACCAAAACAAACCAAACTGCCAACGAGTCGTTTCTGACTCATAGCGACCCCTTCTTGGATTTCTGAGGCGGTATCTCTATGGAAGTAGATTGCCCAACTTTCCTTCTGAGAAGTGGCTGGTGAGTTTGAACCACCAGCCTTCTGGTTGGCAGTCAAATGCCTTAGGTACTATGCCAGCCTAAAGCTCCTAATTTCCCATTCCTGTGATCAAAGCTGATTCAGCAAGGCTGGATGCACAGTTCTTGGTGAAGGTAGAATCTGAAAACTCCAAATCAAAAGACAGAGCTGCACTTCTTAAAAACTTCCTGTGTTTACATGCATCTTTAGATAAGTCTTTGCAAAGAGCCACTAGCCTGATGTTGGAAACTCTGTGATGTCAGAAGTAGTTTGATTATTTTTTTAAGTGAATTATGGGAGTCATGTAGATATAGTAGATATTGTGGCAAGTCTATGAAGTGTAGTAAAGCATTACACAGAGTGCCTAATAGTGGTATCACTAGTGGGGTGGAGGGGTGCAGACCATACCCCTGATGCTGTCAGAGCTGTAACATCAAAATGACTCCAAGGTCCCCATTGGCAGCAGAAGGTGGGATGTACTGTAAGGGGAGGGGCTGCCAAGGCAATGGAGTCACCAGGGTTGGTGTCACCCATCACTCTCACCCCACCCTCATCACCCAGTGCAGTAACTCATCAACCCCTGTCACCTGCCAGTCAGGGTGTGGCAGGCAGCTGCAATGCCCACCACTGGGCAGAGAGGTAAGTCTCTACCTGTCTAGTGGGTGAGGGGAGGAGTTTCAGGGAGTGTGGTCAGGGCCAGCAGGGTGGAGGCCTTAGCACTCTGCCCATGGGTGGGAGTGGGGACGACCATGAGTTACCACACTGAGTGACACCAACCTTAGTGACACCATTGGTGTCTAAGGATCTTCTCTCTTAGTTCATCAAGCACAAGACCACTTGTCCTCTCTTTCTCTCTCTCTTCCTTTCTTCTCATTGTTCACATTTTCCAAACATTGAACTTTGCATCTAATTTCTTTCAGGTGAGTACTCTTGAATGCAGAACCACATTCAATGTATCCCTCCAGATCATAGATGCCAGGCTGCCTCACTCATCTTCCCCAAACACTTTTTTGTGCTTCCTTCTTATAAACTGTGTAGTGAAGAAGCAACAGGAGGAAAAAATGTATGGGTGTGTGGGGAGTGCAAGGGGAAGTGTGCATACATGTGTATCGGGGGGCACCAACCAGTGATGATACCTCAACTGGTTAAGAGTTTGAAGTAACATGTCAGTGGTTTAAACATCCTGAGGGGAGTAGAGAGATGGCCTTTATTTCTACTTTTCTGAGCATTTAAGAACAATTAGAATCAACTTAGGAGTGTGAAGTGATTTTCTCATCTCTTTGGAAAAGCTTTTAACAGGAGGTGGGACTGGTTCAGGAAGGGCAGATGGATGCAGAGTCTGAGGCTTTCTGTTTGTTTGGAAATCAGCTTCAGGTTTGGTTTACAAATTTTCCTGAGATTTTGGATCTACCATTTTCTATTTTTCAAAAATTTTAGAAAGAGTCCCTGAATGATGCAAATGTTTAACTTGTTCAGCTGCTACCTGAAAGGTTGGCGGTTCCAGTCCTCCCAGATGTGCCTCGGAAGACAGGCCTGGCAACCTACTTCTGAAAGTGTAGCCATTGAAAGCCCTATGGAGCACAGTTCTACACTGATACACATCAGGTCTCCATGATTTGGAGACTCTGGGGCAACTGTACTGGGGAAAAATTTGCCATCAGACAGCCAAGACAAGTGAAAGATAGAAGGGGAAGGTAGTTTGAAGCTAGTCAAGGCTCAGGTTCGGATGTAAACCTCAGAGTGTTTTTAAACCTTTTCCTGAGTTTCATGTTTACTTTTCTGAGTAAACATGTGTGTTTACACACACACACACCTCACCAACCTCCAGAGCTAATAACTTCAAATTTATGAGGGTGAAACACTTTCTGGGAACAGGTCGAGTATAGGTAGTTTTTGGTAAAATCTTTCAACCAGTTAGAAGGGTAGGAAACCTTACATGGCTTGGTTTTGTTTTAGACACCATGGCTGCAGGGTTATTTGTGGAATGAGGATTAAAAAACATAACTGAAAAATGTTTGTGGGCGTGGGCTGCCAAGGGTAGCTGATTAAAGGATTAGCTTGATGATATTAGCATGAAAATAAAAAGAGGGAGGAGATGACTGAATTAATTAAAAACATATGGCCAGTGTAGTGTGCTACAGATGTATTTTTCACTTGAAGACTTCTGTTCCTGGTTAGGGATTGAACGGGAAAATCGTTCTTCAGGATGAGGTCTCCTTCCTTCTGTGACTCTCTGCTTCAGTTGTGTGCCTTCAGCAAACAGGATACAATTCTGCTCGTTCTCTGAGAGGCCGTGGGATGTGGGCATTGGCTACAGCACACATCTCAAATTCAGGGCCCACTCAAATTGCATCACTTACAACTATGGATAGTTTTATCTCCAAACTTCATCATCCAAGCATAGTCGTCTAATAGGAAGCACAAAGCTCTGAATTCTCCCTGCTTCTGCCCCATGTCCAAATGGCCTGGAAGTGAGGTTGAGAAGGTATTTGCTGGCTTCCAATCCCTGCTAGGAGAGCTTCTGTCTAAGACACCCTGGAATCCATCCCTCATAAGTCAGTGCAAGGCAGGATTCACATTATCTTCCCACTGTCACACTGATTACAAAGTAAGGGCAAAGCAAAGGCTTCATTTTTTAAAAGCAATCTATCTGCAGTGTTCCAATGTGAATTAAGGACAGCTACTGACAACCCGAAGGTTGGGCAATCTACTTCTGTAGTGATACTGCCTCGGAAACCCAAGGAGGGGTCACTATGAGTCAGGGCTGACTCGACGGCACATTACAACAACAACTGACAACCCAATGGAACACACTTCTACTCTGACTCCATGGGAGCTTCCAAGGATATATCCCCACCGAAGTAGATTGACCAGTCTTCTTTGCTTCCAAGGAGTGGCTGGTGGGTTTGAACTGCCAGCCTTCTAGTTAGCAGTCAAATGCCTTAGGCACTACACCACCAGAGCGCCTATGAGTCAACTGTTTTATTATTATTATTATTATTATTATTATTAGAGAGATGCTAAGAGTTATTGCTCTTCTGCTCAATAGACAACTACCGAGGACCCTACTGTTAGCCATGAACCACTTGTCATGGAGTTGATTCCAGCTCATGGAGGCCTGATGTCAGAGTGGAACTGTGTGTGTCCCCAGGTTTTGCAATGGCTGATTTTTCAGAAGTAGATCACCAGACCTTTCTTCCAAGGTGCCTCTGGTGGACTCAAACCTCCAACCTTTTGGTCAGTAGATGAGTGCTTTAACTGTTGGCATTATCCAGAAATTCCTCTGACTTTTTGAAAGGCCCAGTAAGAGAACTGAAGTCAATGTGTGATGTTTAAGCACAGAGGCTCTACCAGGGAAGGATACCAGAATTCTTCACTGAGCCAGGTAATGGATGTCTCCTACTCTTACCTATTCCTACTCTACTTCCAACTCTGAGGTACAGTGATTGGGAGCTCTGGTATCATAATGCCTAAGGCACTTGACTGCTAACCAGAAGGCTGACGGTTCAAACCCACCAGCCACTCTTTGGAAGAAAAGTTGGACAATCTACTTCCATTGTGATACTGCCTCAGAAACCCAAGGAGGGGTTGCTATGAGTCGAATCCGAATCCGACTTGAGGGCAGTGGGTTACTGCTGAGATGTGGCAAATCCCTTCTTGCCTCTGAGGCTTGGTTTGTCCATCCGGAAGCCTAGGGGGTCTTTGCTACATTTCTAATTCACCTGGAAGGGTAAATTTATGTGCTGCTCTGAGATGTGCTGATGAAAGAGACTGGAGGAGCACAAACCCTCACAATTGAGACTCAGGAAGTAACAGGAACTTGGCAACTGATAGACTCTGCGATTGTGCCTCCATAATAATAGTAATGAATGCAAGAAAAATAACTTAATTTTTTATTTCCTATTGCCACTTCTGTTCTGGACAGTTTGCAAGCCCAAAAGAAGGAATTTTTGTTGTTGTTGTTGTTCCATGGAAGAAAGATGTGGCAGTCTGGTGCTGTAAGATTTATAGTTTTGGAAACCCTGTGGGGCTGTTCTATCCTGTCCTATAAAGACTCTATGAGTTTTGATGACCATGAGGTGTTCTGGTTACCTAGTGCCACTCTGACAACAATATACCACAAATGGGATGCTTGAAGAAACAGGAGTTTATTCTCTTACAGTTTGGAGGCTTTAAGTCCAAGTTCAAAGTGCCAGGCTCTAGGGGTTGGGTAAAAGCCCCTCAACTTTGGGCTTCAGTTTTGCCTCCAGCTCCTGGCCTACTGAAGCTGAAGGCTTCTTTTCACTCAGACAGCTGCTGGCTGCTGAGACTGACAAGCCCAAGGTTGACAAGTAAAAAAGGCATAGTCCCAATGTTTCCAAACCACATGACAGGCCATTAATTCAAGTCCATTGAAAGTCCCCAGATCAGCAGAGCATGGCAGGCTGCTGAACAATGACTTGGCTACATGCAGGGTTCAAGCATGCCATAAGCTAGAGACCATTCCCAAAGCTGCTGCTTATATACGGAAGCAGACTACATCTCTAAAACAGCTACTCAGCTGCTTGTGGCAGATCCCACCATGGAGCTGACTGCCAGTCTCATCATGGGGAATAATTACCACCAGCCACTTAACTAGGTCCAGCCAAGTTGACATACAACCTTAACTACCACAATGGGGTTTTTGTTGTTATTGTTGTTTTTAATATATATAATAAAATCCTTGACTTTTAATGTATGTTTCAGAACATCACAACTAAATAAACTCTTATTAGTTAATATATTCTTCCACAGAAAACCAAAAATTAATTTACTTTAAAAGATGATACCCAACCCTGAAAACGGAGTTTGTTGTCATTCATCACAGTGGAATAGATCTTCCCCCAAATATATTCTCCTTCTGATGGTTCCACTGGAGTCTCCTGCATCCTGGAGATGCCTCTAAACCAGCTGCCATTGAGTCAATTTTGACTCATGATGACCCATGTGTTCCAGACTGCAACTGTGCTCCATATGGTTTTTGTAGCTATGACCTTTCAGAAATAGATTTCCAGCCTTTTCTTCCAAGGAGCCTCTGAGTGGACTTGAACCTCTAACCTTTCACTTAGCAGTCCCAGCACCTAACTGTTTGTGCCACTCAAGGACTGCTTCATTGCCTGGCCCTCATTTTAAACTCAGCTTTTTCTCAAATCAGGAATGAGCAGGAACCATCTTCACTCATATCCAGGTTCCCTAAATGAGATCTTTAACACATTTCACACAATACAGTCCCTTCTACCCCAGAAGAGCACATAACATGGAACCTTAGAATAAGCTAACCAAGTGTTTAAGGCAGCTGATAGCCACATAGGAGTGCTAAGGAAGGCAATGTGGATGGCATGTTTGCAGATACAAGAATGCTCTCCATCACCAAGAAGACCGAGCACCGGGCAGCACATCCTCTTCCTCAATCAAGGTCCAGGATGCTTGAATTTCATTTTTAAATTGTGGTCCAAAGAAGATTCACCTAGGTCAGAATTGCAATAAACCAAAGACTGTAGTAGCAAACTGAACAGCTGTGTAGAAGAGTGATGCTAACTCTCCAGTTAGAACTCTTGGAGATAAACCAGGGCACGAAGACTTACCTTTACCCTGTAAACTGGTGGAATGCCTCTAATCTTTCCTTGCAAATGTATTGTTGGCAGTTTGTTTCAGAAATAATTTTTTATATTGAAAAGTTTCTTTCTATTCTTTATTTACTAAATGGATTTTAAATCTTTTAAAATGGATTATGAAATGTCTTTTTGTCATTTTTCTAAACTATTTAGGTGGTAAATTATAATAATAGGTTTTCCATTGTTGAGTCAGAAATGCATTCAAAAATAAACCTTATCTGAACACTGAATAGATATTTATTTTAAAAAATACTATTTAAAAAGACTTGCTAATATTTTATTCTAGAATTTTCCTTTGTGTTGATAAAACAAATTGGTCTGTAGTTTTGTTGTCATTTTTGTCATCAGGGTGATGTTCATGTCATGGTAGAAATCAAAGTTCTGTGTTTTTCTTTTTTATAATTTTGTATTCTCTGGAGCAGTTTTCAAAATGATAGCTAACTATTTCAGCAAATCAGCTAATGAAAACTTATGAATCAGGAGAGAACACTGTCCAATGTGCTTGCATTGGACATATTATCAGGAGGAATCAATCACTAGAGGAAGACATCATGTTTGATGAAGTAGAGCTCCAACAAGGGCAAGAGGGACACTTGGTAAGATATAATAACACAATAGCCACAGTGATGGATTTAAATGTGCCAATGATCATGAGCATGATGTAGGACTGGACAATGTTTTGTTCTATTTTTCATGCAACATGGGGTTGCATGACCCAGAGTAGAATCAATAGTGGCTATTGATTGATTAGTTGGCTCTTACAATTAAATACTGGGCCTGATTTTTTCCTATAGCTGCTGGAAATGAGAAGTATTGTTAACAGGTTCAATAGAAGCAATCTGGCTTGCATAGCATGCTTTGTAAGTTGAGGTTTGGCTGTCTTTATTTTATTATTTTCTCTTTTTTAAGAGAAAATAATAAAATTATTATTTTATTAACAAAATTAACAAAAGCTAAAAAAACTTCATAACCCTTATCATTAAGTACCATTGCCTCCAACTATTCACAACCACCCCTTCCACCCAAACCAAAGCATCACTTTCCATCTGCACTTCATTCCAGTCAAACATAGTTAAGAGTCTTGTAATTGTGATGTCAATACATGCTAGGAGTTACCACTGGCCCACTTAACCACCAGCTATGGTGACCTGATGGCCATCTGACCACTAAAGTCGCAGCTATAAAGTAGTCCCCTCTAAGAATCCACTTCTAGAACTGCTCCTGGTGCCAACTGTCTCAGCCTGGGTTCCCCTGAAAACAGAGCCTGATACCAAGGTTCATCACATGTGATTGTTTATTTGGGAGTGTAGATCTAGGACGTGGGGCAGGAGTGGGAGATAAGAGAGTGAAATTAGGAGGAAAGAGCACCCAAACATTGGTGCAGTATGGAGTGGGCCAACTGCTATAAAATGCTTAATCCTACTGGACCATCTAAGAAGATTTATAGCATGACTTGAACCTGGGGAGAGAAATGGGGAAGATTATATCCATTGGTTCTCTTCCCCACTTGGATGAAAGTTGCCCCAAAGGGCATTAACTACTTAATGGGTAGTCAGGGTCTCACTGACGTTACACATTGAGAGGAATCAGACAAGTCCTGGGGCAGGATGCAAGAGGCACTGCATCCCTGAGGTAAGGTGGCGTGAGTTGCCCCTGGCTGGATGCCGTTCAAAGCCAAGGCAGAACTGGTAGCCACAGTTGTGGATGAAACAAGGGCTGCAGTCCTGAGGATCTGAAGTGGCATTCAAGAGATGTCCTGTAGCCCTTCCAAACACTGTGACTGCAAACCTTCTTTTGTTGTTGCTGTGTGCCATCAGAAGGAGCTCGAGTGGTGCTGTGATTAAAGCATTTTGACTGCTAACCTACCAGCCACTCCTTGGGAGGAAGACAAGGCAGTCTACTCCTGTAAAGATTTATAGCCTTGGGAACTCCACGGGGCAGTTGTGCTTTGTCCTGTGAGTCAGAATGGACTCAATGGCAGTGGGGATGGCATCAAGAACTGGATGGCACCAGGTCATTTCTCCGCTAGAGCCATTAATGGGTTCACACTGCCAGCCTCTCAGTAAGCAGTCAAGTGCTTTCACCATTGAGCCACCAGGGCTCCCTAACTTTCTTTTACAACTTAAAAAATTTCTTTAAGGATTAGTAGTATAATCAGATTTTATATCTTTTAGTGAATTAATTTGATAATTTACATCTTCCTTTGAAAATCATTCATTTTATCAAGATCTTCAAATATGCCAACATGGTTCTCTCCCTCCCTCCCTTCCCTTCTGTCTCTGTTTCTTCTGCTAGGCTTTTAAAATGTTGTTCAGTTTATTGTTTTTTTCCACAAAACCAGCTTGGATAGATTACTAATGACACCTTTATGTTTTTCAGTTAATTAATTTCTGCTTTTATTAATTCCTTTTTTATAGTTTTACTTAGATTTATCCTATATTTTTAAAAAACTTTCTTAATGTGAATATTTAATTCATTTATTTTAATTATCTCTTTGAAAAAAAGAATAATAGCATTTATGAATATGATTTTCTTTCTGAACATAGCTTTGTCACATGCCAGAAGTTTTGAAACCTAGTGTTGTTGTTATTGTTATTTTCGAAACAGTATTTAATTACATGTTTTATTTCCTTTCTTACCCAAGAGTTATTTAAAAGATTATTGCTTAATTTTCCAGGTTTGGATTTTACTATTTAATGTTTTTCTTACTAATTCTTGGTTTTGTTGAATTACAATCAAAGAGAATTTATACTTAAGAATTTATTGAAATATTTTATGGTCTAATACATTAACTTTGTTTACAAATATTCCATACTCATTTTAAAAGAATATGAATTGCATGTTTTTGTACTACAAGTGTTCAGAAGCTTATTGATAATATTATTTAATTTCTTTATTTATGTGCTCCCTTGATTAATCAAAGTTCATGAAAGGAATGCTAAACGTTACCACTAAGGTTACTAAGTCTTATCAACTTCTTTTGATTTTTATTTTTACTATTTAGATGCTATTTTATCTAAAGAGAAACATTCATGAGTCTTACAACTTCTTTGCAATTTGCATCTTGTATTGATACAATAGTCTATATAATTTTTTTTCTTGAATTGTCTAATATTAGTATCATCACCCTTATTTTAGTTTTTGCTTTGTTTTAATTTATGTAATATGTCTTTGTGCATCCTTTTTAAAGACCTTTACATGTCATTTTATTTGAGGCCTGTGGTATGTAAACAATATATATCAGTTAGATTTCCATGGAAGAAACAGAAAACACCTTATATGTTTCAGTGGGAAGGGATTTAATTCAGGAGCTAGGTGATTACATAAGTGTTAGGGGGTGGCTGTAGGAGTGGTAGTTGGGGGCCTCCCTTGGGCTTCTGAGTCCAAGTTCAAATAACCACAGCTGCTGCACAGGGTCAGGAAGCTATTACTGCCACTGCCAACACAACTGTCTCTCGCCCATCAAAGCTGGTCACCAGACATGGAACACAGCTCCAGCCACCACCGATGCCTGCAGCTCTTCAGACCTGTTTCCTGTCAACCAGCAGCAGAGAGGTGGCCTCCACCTCACCTCTACCTGCCAAAGCTTCCTTGAGTGTATCTACTTGGCCAACCAATTTGTACTCAGCACCCTCATTTCAAAGACTTATGGGAAAAGTTAAGTTTTAATTTTATAGCTTCTCCAAATAGGAGGATGGAATACAAGTTAGAGAAGCCAATCCAAGAATCTACCACATGATAATATAGTAATAGATTGATCCCTTTGAGTTCTGAGCGCACATTTGTTTCAAATGGGGGGTATAACCTAGTCACATTTATTATGATAATTGATAATATTGATCTAACTTTTTTATTCTTATGCTTCCTTGCATTTCTACCTTTTTTCTTTTCTATGTTTTGGTATATTGAACAGCCTTTATTTGCTCTTTTTTTGTTTAGTAATTTTTCAGGGCCAAGCATAAATTATTATCTGTTGAAACATTGCTAATCAGGGTTCTTGTTTGCAAATAAGACAAGCACCTTGCTTACTCGAGTAGAAAGGGATTTTAGTGGAAGGGCATTTGATGAATCACAGAATTGGTGGGAGGCCTGGAAAACAAGGCTGGGAAGTGAACAAGAGGCCAGGGACCTAGACCGAGGTCTTACCCAGGACCAATTGGTTTAGAGTCCTGCTGCTGCCACATGACCATAGAGCCCAGACCTCCCTGTCTTTACTTCCTTCCCTTCCTCTAGTTTCAAATCCTGGGTGAGGCATCCTCTCAGCTAAACATAGGCCACCCACCTGTGCTCTAGTTGCCAAAGTCTGGGGGAACAAGTATTTGTCTTTATTAACTTCAGTAGTGAAAGGTTAGGAGTCCCTGGCTGGTGCAAATGATTAATGTGCTAAGCTGCTAACTGAAAGGTTGGAGGTTTGAGCACACGCAATGGCACCTCAGAAGAAAGCATGGTGATATAATTCTGAAAAATCATGCATTGCAAACCTTATAGAGCACAGCTCTGTTCTGACACACATGGAGGCACCATGAGTCAGAATCGACCCCACAGCAAATGGAGCGAAAGGTTATTGAAATGTTCTCATATCCCACCAAGACTCACACAATGGCAGACCTCTCAAACCTAGGGTGGTGTCAGATGCTGGTATCCCTCAAATTGAAGTGTCTGTTGCATACGCTCCACATTGTGAAATATGAGAGATTTAGTTCTTTGTCCCTTCTTTCTTCTCTTTCATTTGGTCAACAAACTTTCTATGAATCAGAAGCTGTGCCAGGCATGGCATATGGAACTCAAAAGGTTGGTTTCTATCTTTAAGGGATGCACAGTCTGGTGAAGGAGTTAGATACTTAAATGTGTTATTTTAATACAATGAAATACATGCTATGAGCATTTATGTTCATAGCGTGAGATTGGAGCAGAGAAAAGGGATGCTCAGGCCAGCCTGGGTGGAATAGGACTAAATACTGATCTGATTTCAAAAGAGGTGTAGAGGGCAGAGAAAGGCATGAGGACCCAGATGTGTGGACCCCATGGGGAACAGGAAACATAGGTACTCTGCTGTTCCCAGCACCTGAACTGCAAGGTAGGGCCAGAGGATCTGAGGCTGGAGAGGTAGATGGAACATCTCACACTAGACGTGTCCAAGGAAACATGACCCCAAGAGAATATGAATCAACCCCTACTTCCACCAAATGGAGATCTGATGATAATTTTTCTTGAAAGTCCTAGGAGCCTTTGGACCCACACAGCTTTTAATCCTGCAGAGGCCTGGAAAAAAAAGGTGGCAGAAAGATGACAGAGCTGCAAGGAGGGGCCGGCAGAACAGCAGCACCCCACAAAGATGTGAGTGCTTCCCATAGGCTGAGTAGGCACAGAGAAGCTATATATTGGGGGAGGGGACCCCAGTGCCATTTTCTGAGAAGAGGACCCCTGAGTCAGGGAATTTGCAATGGAAGGCCTCATTGGCCCAGGAAAGGGCCATCAGATGTCTGACCCTCAGAGGCCACCAGCAGGTAGTTGGTATTAGCCAGGGAAGCAATGACAACCGACAGAGGGACCACAGGAACTGCGTGTCTTCTTCCTTCTCTCTCCTCAGAGCTTAGGCTCAGAATGGGAGGAGAGGGGGAGTATTTGAGAAGTGGCCCCATCCCACCTGTTTAGCCAGCCTTGGAATAAGGGCTTTCAATTGAGTATAAATTTGAAATTTGCTAAGGAATGAGATTGAGTTTTCCGTACTGGTGTGAGACTGTTTCAATCATTGAAAGTAGGTACAAAGTTCTGGAGTGTCAATAAGGTGTCAATGGGGAGTTGCTTCCTGGTGGGAAAGGGGAGTCTGACAAACTAGAGTTGGATAGAGAGCAGTTATTATATATAACACTAAAAACATTTCATGCCCATATTCCAATGAGATGAGCCATCTCAATAAACCAGTTATGTTGGCATTTGCCCGTGGCTAATTGAGGTTCCCAAGGAGGGAGTTTGTGACACAGCTTGTAACAGTGCAATACTTCCTAAAAATTCTCCTTAGAATCTTTTACTCCTCCCAGTAGCTACTCAAATTCCCTTCCACCACCCTCTAAATCCTTTTCTTCCCTACACATTCTTATGGGACACAATCTAGCCCTTCCATCAGTCATCCCCACCCACCAGAACCTGTCTTGCCGAGACCTGACCTCAGCAGGCTGAGTCACACCTGTATCATCTTGGTACTGCTCTGCCTCCTGCTTCCAGCCCCAACTTCACTACTCGGAACTGTGGTTCCCTGAGGGGAGCTCAGCCGCCTGTTTTTCTCCCTCCTTCTGAATTAGATTGCCCAAAAGCAAGAAATTAGGCTTCCTGTGAAATCTAAGTTGTTTATGAACTTGAACAAGAAGAGCTAGCTGTTTCTGCCTTTCCAAAAAGCAGGCCATAGTGAAAGCTCATTCTTGTGACAGCTCTGAAGTTGCCGTCGAGTTGTTTTTCTGACTCATAGCGACTCCCTTTGAGTTTCTGGGGCAGTAAATCTTTACAGAAGTAAATTGCCCAGTCTTCCTTCCACAGAGTAGCTGGTGGGTTTAAACCACCAACCTTCTGGTTAGCAGTTGAGTGCCTTAGGCACTATGCCACCAGAGCTCCTTAGAGGGAGAGAACCAAAACCAAACCAAACTCCCGGCCGTTGAGTCGATTCTGACTCATAGCAACCCCTCCTTGGGTTTCCAAGGCGGTATTTCTACAGAAGTAGATTGCCAAGTCTTCCTTCCAAGGAATGGCTGGTGGGTTTGAACCACCAGCCTTCTGGTTAGCAGTCAAATATCTTAGGTATTGTGCCACCAGAGCTCCCTGTGACAGCTCTAGGGAGGTAATTTTCCTAGGGTAGTTCAGGTTGAAAAACCAAAATATGACCTGAATGTCACAGGCTGCCTTGTAGACAATTGCCATGGTGTTATATCAAATAACCCACTAGCCACTGAGTAAATTCCAACTCATAGTGACCCTTTAGGACAGAGTAGAACTGCCTTACAGGGTTTCTAAGGGTATAAGTGTTTACGGAAGCAGACTGTTTCATCTTTCTCCTGTGGAGCGGCTGGTGGGTTTTAACCATAGACCTTTTGGTTAATAGTTGAATGTTTTAACTACTATGCCACACAAATACTACCTCACAAAAACACTGATAAATAATGCAGGTCTTTGCTGAAATTTTCTTCTGGACCATGAAGAGAAGGTTACATAGCATATCATGCAAAAATACCTCCTAAGGATTCTTCTGTGTCCAAACTTTGATTTTCTCATCAATCGTATGGCAAGTGCTCTGCATCTAAGTCTCTCCTGTTTTTCTTCCTTTTCTCTGCCTCTCTGTCCCTTTCTAGCTTGCTTTCTCTTTGTGTCTTGTTTCTCTCTCCTTCATGCCTGTGTTACACAGACACAATCCCTTAGCTTTTCATCACATCTACTTCTCTGATCAATAAAACAAAACCATCTTCCTTAAGGTTCACTCTCCTTAGAAAGAGCAGAAGAGAAGATTTTTTTTTTTATTCTGCAGTTATTTTTTAATTGCATCTTTCATTTTTACATAAATGTAGATTTGCATGCAGTTGTTAGAAGTAATACAGAGAGATCCCCTGTACCCTTTATACAGTTTCTCCAAAGCTAACATCTTGCCAAACAATAGTACAATTTCACAACCAGGATATTGACATTGCTACAGTCAAGATGCACAATGTTCCCATCATCACCAGGATTCCCTCCTGAAAACCTTTTATTGCCACATCCATTTCCCTTCCACCCCAAGTCCCAACCCTTCCTTAACCTCTGACAACCACTAATCTGTTCTGCATTTCTGTAATTTGTATCATTTCAAGACTGTTGTATCAATGTAATCATATAGTATGTAACCTTTTGGGATTAGCTTTTTTTCACTCGGCATAATTCTCTAGGAATTCATCCAGGTTGGTGCATGTATCAGTAGTTGAGTTACTAGATAAACTAGATAACTGGGACCTCCTAAAAATTAAATATTTATTATTCATCAAAAGACTTCACTAAAAGAATAAAAAGAAAACTTACAGATCAGGAAACAAAAAATTTTGGTAATGACATATCTGACAAAGGTCTCATCTCTAAAATTTATAGAAAATTCTAACACCTCAACAACAAAAAGACAAACAACACAATTAAAAAATGAGCAAAGGAAATAAACAGACACTTCACCCAGGAAGACCTTCAGGTAACTAACAAACACACGAAGAGATGCTTGAGACCATTAGCCACCAAAGAGATCCAAATTAAAACTGCAATGAGATACCATCTCACCCCAGCAATAAGGGCACTGATCAAAAGCAAAACAAACAAAAAACTACAAAAGCTGACAAGGTTGTGTGGAGATTGGAACTCATACACTCTGGTAGAACTGAAAATAGCACAACTATAGAAAACAGTAGGGCACTTCCTTAAAAAGCTGGAAATGGAAATACCATACAATCCAGCAACCTCACTAGTAGGAATATATCCTAGAGAAATAAGAACTGTGATACAAATAGACATATGTACATCCATGTTCATTGCAGCATTATTCACAATAGCAAAAAGATGGAAACAACTTTAGTGTCCATCAATGGATGAATGAATAAACAAATTGTGGTACATGCATACAATGGAATACTATGCAACATTAAAGAATAATGATGAATCTGTGCAACACTGCACAACGTGGAGAAATCTGGAGGACATTATACTGAGTGAAATAAGTCAATCACAAAAGGACAAATACTGTATGAGACCATTATTATAAAAAGTCAAGAATAGGTTTACAAATTGAAAGAAACATTCTTTGGTGCTTACCAAGGATGGGAGGGGGAAGAAGAAGGAATCACCAAGTAGATAGTGTTGTTGTTGTTGTTTGCCATCGAATCGGCCCCGACTTAGTAGACAGGTTAATTCTGGTGACGGGAAAGGAAATACACAATACGAGGGAAGTCAGCATAGTGTGTTCAAGGCAAAGGAAGACACTGAGAGGTAGGCAATAATAAAGGACCACTATCGTATTTAGGAGCTCTGGTAGCATAGTGCCTAAGGCACTTGACTGCTAACCAGAAGGCTGGCGGTTCAAACCCACCAGCCACTCCTCGGAAGGAAGG
>NW_006921652.1:9866216-9868684 GCF_000298275.1 Orycteropus afer afer
GTATATATGTATGCTAAATAAGTGTGGGAGGTCACATGACACTATACCTGTGTGCATATACAGGTATGGTTGTACATATATATTTGTATGTGCTGCATGTATATTCCTATATATAACAGTTCACATAAGGGGTACAGCTATGACAACTTCTTAGACCTAACCTATACCTAAAGGGACTGACCTAGTAGGCCTGAAGGCTAAGGATCACAGTCTTGGGGGACATCTAGATCAATTGGTGTAACATAATGCATAATGACAATCTTCTACATCCTAGTTTGGTGAGCAGCATCTGGGGTCTTAAAAGCTTGCAAGTGGCCATCTGAGATACAATTATTGGGCTCTTCCTGCCGAGTAAAGGAGAATGAAGAAAACTAGACTCAAGAAAGCAAATATTCCAAAGGACTAATCTCCCACATGAACCACAGTCTCCTCTAGCCTAAGACCAGAAATAGTACCTAGCTACCACTACTGACTTTTCTAACTGGGGACACAAATAAGGTTCTGGTTTGAATGGGAGAAAAATCTAAAACAAAACTCAAATTCATAAATAAGATCAGACTTACTGGTCTGATAGAAACTAGAGGAAACTCTGAGACTGTTGCCCTAAGTCACCCTCCTAATGTGGACCTGAAGCCACTCTTAGAGACCACCTCTCAACCAAATAATAGACTGGCCTATAAAATAAACAATAACATCTGTGAGGAATATGCTCTTTAGAACAATCAATTATACAAGAACAAAACAAAGATGAGAAGGCAAAAAGGGGCAAGGAAACGGGGTGAATGGAAATAAAGAATGCAGGGTGGAAACAGGGAGAGTGCTGACACATTGTGGAGACTGCAACCAAAGTCATGGGACAATTTGAATTGTATGAATTATTGAATGGAAAGCTAATTTTCTATGTAAACTTTCAGCTAAAGTACAATAATTTTTTTTAATAGTAGAGTTATTATTTCATGGTACAAATGTACCATAATTTGTTTAATCACTCACCATTTGAAGGATATCTGAGTTTTTGGTTATTGCAAATAAAGCTGATATAAACATTCATGTACAAGTTTTTGTGTGAACATAAATTATCATTTTTCTGGGATAAATTCTCAGAGGTGCAATTGCTAGGGTGTATGGGAGCTCTGGTGGTGTAGTGCCTAAGGCATTTGACTGCTAACCAAAAGGCTGGCAGTTCAAGCCCCCAGCCACTCTTGGAAGGAAGACTGGGCAATCTACTTCCGATACTGCCTCGGAAACCCAAGGAGGGGTTGCTGAGTCAGAACTGACTCAATGGCAGTGAGTTTGTTTTTTCTTTTGGTTTGGTATGGTAGTTGCAGTCAAGAAATCAGACGATGTATTGCACTGGGCAAATCTGCTGCAAAAGATCTCTTTAAAGTGCTAAAGAGCAAAGATGTCTTTTTGAAGACTAAGAGGCCCCTAACCCAAGCCATGGTGTTTTCAATCACCTCATATGCATGTGAAACCTGGACGATGAATAAGGAAAACTGAAGAAGAATTTTGAATTCTGGTGAATTTCAGAATACTGAAAGTACCATGGACTGTCAGAAGAACTAACAAATCTATCCTGGAAGAAGTACAGCTGGAATGCTCCTTGGAAGTGAGAATGGTCAGACTTCATCTCACCTACTTTGGTGATGTTTTCAGAAGGGATTATTCCCTGGAGAAAGATATTATGCTTGGCAAAGTGGAGGGTCAGCAAAAAAGGGGAAGGCCCTTAACAGTGGCTGAAATGATGGTCTCAGGTATCACAAGGATTGTGAGGCTTACACAGGACTGGGCAGTGTTTCATTCTGTTGTACATAGTGTTGCTGTGAGTTGGAGCCAACCTGATGGCACCTAACAACATGGTAGTTGCATGTTCAGTTTTTAAGAACCTACCTTTGGTAGTTTTAAGAACCTACCAAATTGCAAATTTGCAGTCAGCCGCAGGGATCCAGGTGAGGAGAGAGAACCCAGGCATGCCCAAAGCAGCAGAACAGGAGAATGGGAGAAAGTGGATTAAAAGGCCCAGGAACCAGGACAGAGGAGCAGTCAGCTGCAGGGATGCAGGTGAGGAGAGGGAACTCAGGCACACCCAAAGCAGCAGGGCAAGAGAGTGAGAGAAAGGGGATTAAAAGGCCCAGGAACCCAAACAGAGGACAGTCAGTCGCAGGGATCCAGGTGAGGAGAGGGAACTCAGGCACACCCAAAGCAGCAGGGTGGGAGAGCAGAAGAAAAGGAGATTAAAAGGCCCAGGAACCTGGACAGAGGAGGAGTCAGCCTCGGGAACCCAGGTAAGGGTGGTACAAGAAGTTTCCAACAGGGAGACAAACTTGTCTGTTGGTTTGTCCTACCATGGTGATGTGTTGATGTGAGTTTTGAGGCTGAGCCACTGGTGTTTCAAACCCAGCGGGATGCACATGGTGCACAGGTATCAGCTCAGTTTACAGACTGAGACAGACTAGGAAGAAGGAAGA
>NW_006921652.1:9872109-9885095 GCF_000298275.1 Orycteropus afer afer
ACAGCTACATGCAGGGTTCAAGGTGCCATAAGCTAGAGACTATCCCCAGGGCTTCTTCCTATATACAGGAAGCAGACCACATCCCAAAGGCAGCTACTCAGCTGTTTGTGGTAGATCCCACCATGGAGTTGATTGCCAATCTCATCATGTGGAATAACTACCACCAGCTGCCCAGCCACTCAACCAGGCCTGGCCAAGTTGACATACAAACTGAACTACCACAGCCTGGTTTTGAATGGCTTGGCAGCTGGATGTAGTTATTCCCCACAATGAAACTGTTAATCAACTTCATGGTGGAATCTACTGGAGCAGTTGAGTAGCTGCTTTAGGGATGTGGTCTGCTTCAGTATATAAGAAGCAGCATTGAGAGATGTCTCGAGCTTTTTGGCATGTTTGGACTCTACATGTAGCCAACTCTTCATTCAGCAGCCTGCCATGTTTCCTGCTGATCTTGGGACTGTCTCTGGGCTTGAACTAGTGGCCTGCCATGTTGTTTGGTAATCTTGGGAATGTGCCATTATATTTGTCCACCTTATGTTTGTCAGCCTCAGCAGCCAGAAGCTGCCTGAGTTAAGAGAAGTCTATAGCTTCAGTGGGTCAGGAGCAAGAGGCAGAGCTGAAGCCCAAGGTCAAGGGGCCTTCCCGCAGCCCATAGAGCTGGCATTCTGAACTCGGACTTCTAGCCTCCTAAACTATAAGAAAATAAACCCCTGTTTGTTCAAGCCACCCATTTGTGGTATCTTCCGTTAGAGTGGCACTAGGTAACCAAAACACCAGCATTTGGTGTTGCCTCTATTTTTTATTTTAGCCATTCTGATTGGTGGGTGGTGATATCTTATTGTGATTTTCATTTTCACAATGGCTAATAATATTGACCATCTTTTCATGTGCTTATTTGCCATCTGTATGTCTTTTTCAATGGAATCTCTCTCCATAACTTTTGCCCATTTTCTAATTGGATTGTTTGGTTTGTTTGCTGTTGAGCTTTGAGAGTTCTTTATATATTCTCGATACTAGTCCATTATCAGATATTATTTTGCAGGTATTTTGTCCCACTCTGTAGTTTGTCTTTTCATCTCCTCAGCAGGGTTTTCCACAGAGAAAAAGTTTACTTTCAATGAAGTCCATTTTATCAATTGTTCCTTTTATGGATTATTTTTTTGCAGTCAGTTTTAAAGAACTCTTTGTCTTGCCCCAGACTTCAAAGATTTTTTTTTTAAGTTTTATGTTTAAGTCCAAGATCCATTTTGAGTTAATTTTTGTGTAAGATGTGAGATTTTTATCCCCTAAGATGTCCAATTATTTTAATTTTTGAAAAGGCAATTTTCCCTCTATTGAACTGTTTTTGCAACTTTGTCAAAAATCAATTTATTGTATTTGTATGGACTCATTTCTGGGTGTACAGTTATATTCCATTGATCTATGTGTCTATTTCTCTACCAATACTACACAGTCTTGATTACTATAGCTATCTGATAAATCTTGAAATCAACTAAACCAATTTCTTTTAGCTTATTCTTCTTTTTCAAAATTATTTTAGTTATTCTGGTTCCCTTCCATTTCCATACGAATTTTAGAATGATTTTGGCTATATGCTCAAAAATCCTGCTTAAATTTTGTTGGAATCACATTAAACCAGTATATCAATTTGAGGAGAATCGAAATCTTTACTTTGCCGAGTCTTTCAATACATGCACATGTGTGTCTCACCTATTATTTAGACTTTCTTTGATTTTATTCGTCAGTGTTGTATAATATCCAGGATACAAATTATGTACTTGTTTTGTTAGATTTATCACTCAGTCATCGAGATGATTCCAACTCATAATGACCTCAGAGTCCCAAGGCTGTAAATCTTTACAGAAGCAGACGCCTCATCTTTCTTCTGAGGAGCTGTTAGTGGATTCAAACCACCAAGCTTTTGGTTAGTAGTCAATGCATAACCACTACATCATCAGAGCTCCTATAGATTTGTTAGATTTATACCTAAATGTTTCTTTCTTTTTTTGAGCAACTGTAAATGGTATTATATTTTTAATTGCAGTTTCTACATAGTCATTGCAAGTATATAGAAACACAATTGATTTTTGCATGGTTATCTTGTATCTTGTAATCCTGCTGAATTCACTTACTAGTTCTAGGAGTTTTTATAGATTCTTTGGGATTTGCTACATAAACATTCATGTCATATGCAAATAGAAACAATTTCATTTCTTCCTTTCCAATTCACATTTTAATTCCTTTTCTCTCCTCACTGCACTGGCTAGAACTCCCAGCACTGTGTGGAATAAGAATGATGAGAGCAGATACCTTTGCCTTGCTCCCAATCTTAGGAGGGAAAACATTCAGTTTTTCACCATTAAGTATAATATCAGCTATAGGCTTTTTGTAGCTGCTCTTTATCAAGTTGAGGATGTCTCCCTCTGTTCCTATTTCTAAGGTTTTTTGTTGTTTTTTTTTTTTTAAATCATGAATGAGTGTTAAACTTTGTCAAATGCTTTTTCTACATCAGTTGAAGTTGTCATGTGATATACTTTTCTTTAGTAGCTTCATAAAATGAACTGAGAAATGTCCTCTTCTTCTTTTTCTAGGAAGAGAGTGTGTAGCATTGGTGTTCATACTTATTAAGCGTCTGGTAAAATTTTCCATTGAAACCATCTGAGCCTGAATATTTCTTTTTGGTAGTTTTGAAAATTATGGATTTTGTCTTAATAGTTGTAAAACTATTCAAATCTATTTAATACAGGCTAAGTTTTGATAGTTTATATCTTTCAGGGAATGGTCCATTTCATCTAGGATGTCAAATTTATTCATATTGAGTTGCTGATTTACATTTTTTAAGGTTTCCCCCATTTTATAACATCATAATTTTAACATTTCCTCTATATACATTTAGAACCACACCAGATAGTTTTATAATTTTTGCTTCAACTCTCAACTGTAATTTAGAAAAATTCCTTCAGCCATTCTTTTAGGGACTGTCTCCCAGTGACAAATTCTCTTAGTTTTCCTTCCTCTGAGAATATTTTGATTTCCCCTTCATTACCAAGGGATTTTTTTGCTCAACACAGGATTCTGGATTGTCAATGCTTTTCTTACAGTACTCGAAAAATATTGTACTACTTCCTTTCTGGCCTCTATGGTTTCTAATGAGAAATCTACTATCATTTAAGTTGTATTTCCTCTAGAGGTAAGGCTTTTCCCAAGATACTTTGCATTGTCTTTAGTTCTCAGAAGTTTAATTATGATATATTTTGGCATAACTTTCTTTATCGTGTTTGCAATTCACCCTGGATCTCTTGCCAAATTTGGGGAATTTTCAGCATTTATTTAAAGAACTCTTTCAGTCATACCTTCTTTCTCTTCTTTCAGGACTGCAACGACACAGATAGTAGGTTTTTGTTATAATCCCCATAGGTCTTAGAGGCTGTGCTCATTTTTGGCTTTTTTCAGTCTGCTTTCTCTCTCTAGTTCACATTGACTAATTTCTGTTGGTCTGTCCTCCAGGTCACTGATTATTTCCTCTGTCTCTCCATTTGTACTATTGAATAGTTCAACTGAGCTTTTTATTTGTTCTTGTTGTTAAGTGCCGTGGAGTCATTTCTGACTCATAGAGACCCCATGCACAGCAGAACGAAACACTGCCCGATCCCGTGCCAGCCCCACAATCCCTGCTGTACTTGAGCCCATCATCGCAGCCACCGTGTCAATCCATCTCATTGAAGGCCTTTTTATTTGGGCTATTATATTTTTCAGTTATAAAATTTCCATTTGGTTATTTGTATCTTCTATTTATTTGCTGAGATTATCTACTTCTTTGCTGATACTATTTTTTATGTCTTTCAAATATATTCATAATTACTTATTGAAGCATTTTTATCATTTTAAAATGTTTGTCAGGAAATCTTACTATCTTTATCATTTCAGTGTTGGAAACATTTTTTCTTTTTAATTCAGTTTGAGATATGCCTGGTTCTTAGTATGATGAATAGAATTTGATTAAATCATGGATATTTTCTTATTATGTTCTGAAATGTTTGATCTTATTTAAATCTTCTGTTTTAGTTGGCTTTCTGTGACATTGCTCTGGTATGGGGAGTGGTGGCACCAACTTGTTACTACTGCCAGTTGTAAGTAGAAGTCCAGGTGCCTCACGTGGTCTCTGTTGATATTTGAGGTGGGGAGCTCCTCATTACTGCTAGGCAGGAGTAGGAGGTCTGGGTCCCCAGATGGTTTCCACCAACACTGTTGTAGGGTGACCTTGTTATTGCTAGGTGATATTGAATATTCTGACAACAATCCAGTGGGGAAAGGGAGGAGTACCTTGTTACAGCTGGGTGGGGTGGAAGTCCAGGCTCAACTCTGGGGTGGGGCTCATTACCAGCTTACCAGCTGGCAAAGATCCAAGTCCCAGCTCCCCACTTGACCTTTTCTGACATCCCACCAGCAGGCATGTTGGGGTAACCTTATTACAGTCTTGTGAAGGTGAAGGTCTAGGTTCTACACTTGGCCTTTAGTGGTGTGAGTGTTGGTGGGATCACAATTTTTCTGTTGTGTTTGGCTGGAGTAAAGCAGTTATTGTCTAAAAGATTTCTATCTTGCTCACCTGCCCCTTGCCTGGTCCTTTGGTTAGAGAGAGCAGGCTTTTATTGTGGCTTATTTTTACCTATAGCTGTCGGAATTTCCAAGTTGCCAGCTTCTTCAGATCCAAGCCTAGGATATATGAAGCAAAAAGAAACTCAGGAAACTCACTACCATGTCATTCCTCAAGGTCACTAACAAGTTTAACTTCTTCTCTCAACTTTTCAGTCTTTTTTTAAGACTTTTGTTTTAATTTAATGTATAATACTCAAGGGTTTTAGGTGTACTTAAGGGAAGGAATAAAGTATATCTACTCCATTTTCCCATCAGAAGTCAAGCAAGAATTTAAAATCTTTAAATTTAATTTATTTGTTGCTATCACATATGGAAAAGAGACCTGGTAGTGCAGTAGTTAAGTGCTTGGTTCCTAACTGTTCTGGTTACCTAGTGCCGCTCTAACAAGAATATACCACAAATGGGATGGCTGAACAAATAGGAGTGTATTCTCTCACAGTTTGGATGCTTTAAGTCCAAGTTCAAAGTGCCAGGCTCTATAGTTTGGATGCTTTAAGTCCAAGTTCAAAGTGCCAGGCTCCAGCGGCTGGGTGAAAGCCCCTCAGCCTTGGGCTTCAGCTCTGCTTCTAGCTCCTGGCCCAATGAAGCTAGAAGCTTTTCTTCACTCAGACAGCTGCTGGCTGCTGAGACTGCCAAGTCCAAGGTTGACAAAAAGGTATAGTCCTGATGTTACCAAACCACACAGCAGGCTATTAGTTCAAGTCCTTCATAAGTCCCCAGGTTGGCAGAGCACAGAAGGCTGCTGAACAACGACACAGCTACAAGCAGGGTTCAAGTGTACCACAGGCTAGAGACCATTCCCAAAGCTGCTTCTTATATACGGGAAGCAGACCACATACCCAAAGAAGCTACTCAGCTGCTTGCGGTAGATCCCACCATGGAGCTGATTGCCGGTCTCATCATGGGGAATAACTACCACCAGCTGCCCAGCCACTCAACCGGGCCCAGCCAAGTTGACACACAAACATAACCTCCACACTAACCAAAAGGTCATCAGTTTGAACCTACCAGCTGCTCCATGGGAGAAAGATATAGCAGTCTGCTTCCATAAAAATTACACCTTTGGGAACCCTATGGAGCAATTCTACTCTGTCCTATAGGGATACCGTGAGTTACAATCAACTTCACAGCAATGGGTGGATCAAACATGGAAGGAAAACAGATTTTTATTTATTTAAACTGTTCTATGAGCTATGTTCAAAGAAGGGCTGGTGGCACAGTATCTAAGGCATTTGACTGCTAACCAGAAGTTTGGAGATTGAAACCCACCAGCCACTCCATGGAAGGAAGATGGGGCAATCTACTTCTGTAAAGATTTACTGCCCCAGAAACTCAATGAAGGTCACTATGAACCGGAATCGACTCAATGGCAGTGGTTTAGTTTTGAATGGGCTGTATTCACCACTCAGCTGTCAGTTTGTCATACTTTGGTGGCTTGTGTGTTGCTGTGATGCTGGAAGCTATGCCACTAGTATTTGCAATACCAGCAAGGCCACCTATGGTGGACATGTTTCAGCAAAGCTTCCAAACTAAGACAGACTGGGTTGAAGGACATGGCGGGTACACTTCTGGGAAAAAAAATCAAAGGCAGCCACAGAAAACCTTATAAACAGCAGGGAAATGTTGTCCGATTTAACAATGTAATATGAGCCTCTGAGGCTGGAATGCGCTCAAAACAGGACTGGGGAAAAGCTGCCTCCTCAAGGTAGAGTCGACCTTAATTACACAGATGGAGTAAAGGTTTGGAGACCTTCATTTGTTGATGTGACATGACTCAAAATGAGAAGAAACAGCTCCAAACATCCATTAATAATCAAAACATGGAATGTATGGAGTGTGAATCTAGGGAAGTTGGAAGTTGTAAAATATGAAATGGAACACATACAGATCAATATCTGAGACATTAGTAAGCTGAAATGGGCTGGTATTAGCCATTTGGAATTAGATACTCATATGGTCTAATACACCAGGAATGGCAAATTAAAGAGATAGTGTCACATTCATCATCAAAAAGAACATTTCAAGATCTATCCTGAAGTACAATGCTGTCAGTGATGGTATAATGTGTATAAGCCTATGAGGAAGACCAGTAAATGTGACTATTATTAAAATTCATGCACCAACTACTAAAGCTGTGGTGGTTAAGTTTGTGTGTCAACTTGGCTAGGCCTGATTGAGTGGCTGGGCAGCTGGATGTAGTATTCCCCATGATGAGACTGGTAATCAGCTCCATGATGGACTCTACTGAGAGCAGCTGAGTAACTGCCATTGGGTATGTGGTCTGCTTCCCGTATATAGAAAACAGCTTTGGAAATGGTCTCTAGATGATGGCATGCTTGAACCCTGCATGTAGCTGTGTCATTGTTCAGCAACCTGCCATGCTCTGCTGATCCTGGGACTTCCAATAGACTTGAATTAATGGCCTGCCATGTGGTTTGGTAGCATCAGAACTGTGCCATTTTATTTGTCGACCTTGGGCTTGTCAGCCTCAGCAGCCATTATCTGCCTGAGTGAAGAGATGCCTCTAGCTTCAGTGGGCCAGGAGCAAGAGGCAGAGCTGAAGCCCAAGGTCAAGGGGTTTTCACACAGCCCCTAAAGCCTGGCACTTGGAACTTGGACTTAAAGCCTCCAGACTATAAGAGACTATAACAAAACTCCTGTTTTTAAGGCCATCCCATTTGTGGTATAATTCTTGTCAGCATGGCACTAGGTATCCAGAACAGAATATGGTATCGAGAGAGTGGGGTGCTGTTCTGACAGATACCTGAAACATGGAAGCAGGAGTGGAGTGCATCCTTGACTCGAGACCCTGGCAGAGAGGCCCCATCATATGGCATGAGAGACAGCAGAAGCAGAGCCAAGAGACCAGCATGAGAGATGGCAGGAGCAGAGCCCAGAGACCAGCATGAGAGACAGCAGGAGCAGAGCCCAGAGACTGGCATGGGATAGCAATAGCCTTACCAGCCCATGGAAGACAAAGCTGGATGTCTTTGGGTAGGCGGCTTCCTGGTGGAGTGGGTTGCCTTCGGGCATTAATTGGTAGAAGAGACTGGCATGGACATGGAGTAGCAGGTTGGCCAGCCCACAGAGCAAGAAAGCCAAGTGATTTTTGTGCAGGAAGATTTCTGATGGAGTGGGTTGCCTTCAGGATTAATTGGCAGAAGTGGAGAGACCAAGGAAATGGGAAGCAGAGCTGCCTCCTCCTGAAAGGTAGGACCATGGCCTTTGGGGGTAGAACCACCACAGCCCCCTACGTTTCAAAGTGCCAGACCTTCACCAGCTTGGTTCTGGAGTGTGGGGCTGCTTGTTCATGTGAGCGATATAATCAAGCTGCTATCCAAGAGTGAAGGGGCAGGGCTGCCATGCCCAAGAGGGAGAGTAATGGGACCACCAGGCCAAGGGGGTGAGGTCGTCACTTGGGAACTAGGGGAATGGAGTCACCCAGTGAAGAGATCTGTACAGATACCACCCAATGAAGATCTGTACAGGTGCCAAGTTGACAAGGGTTGGAATTGTGGTGGTTAAGTTTGTGTGTCAACTTGGCTAGGCCTGGTTGAGTGGCTAGACAGTTGGATGTAGTATTTCCCATGATGAGACTGGCAATCAGCTCCATGGTGGAATCTGCTGAGAGCAGATGAGTGGCTGCCATTGGGTATGTGGTCTGCTTCCCATATATAAGGAACAGCTTTGGGAATAGTCTCTAGCTTATGGCATGCTTGAACCCTGCATGTAGCTGTGTCATTGTTCAGCAGCCTGCCATGCTCTGCCGATCCTGGGACTTCCAAAGGGCTTGAATTAATGCCTGCCATGTGGTTTAGTAACATTGGGACTGTGCCAATTTATTTGTTGACCTTGGGCTTGTTAGCCTCAGCAGCCAGTAGCTGCCTAAGTGAAAAGATTCCTCTAGCTTCAGTGGGTCGGAGCAAGAGGCAGAGCTGAAGCCCAAGGTCGAGGGGCTTTCACACAGCCCCTAGAGCCTGGCACTTTGACCTCAGACTTCTAGCCTGAACTGTAAGTGAGTAAACTCCTGTTTGTTAAGGCCATCCTATCTGTAGTATATTCTTGTTAGAGCAGCAGTAGGTAACCACAACAACAGCCAAAGATAAAGAAAGTGAAGGGTTTTTGTTGTTGTTGTTGTTGTTGTTGTTTTTGTTATTTTTAACAACTTCTGTGGTCTCAAATTGACCAAACATGTAATCAGATATAATGATAATGACTGGTGGTTAGAATGTGAAAGTTGGAAACAAAGAAGAAACATTGGTAGTTGGAAACTATGGCCCTGGTAATAAAAATTATGCAGTAGGTCATATGATAGAATTTTGCAAGACCAATGACTTATTCACTGCAAATACCTTTTCTCAACAACATAAATGGTAACTATACATATGGACCTCACCAGATAAAATACACAGGAATCAAATCATCTACATCTGTTGAAAGAGATGATGGAGAAACTCAGTATCATCAGTTAGAACTATGCCAGAGGTGAACTGTAAGAAAGACCAATTGCTCCCATGCAAGTTTAAGTTGAAGCTGAAGAGAGTTAAAATAAGTCCACAAGAGATAACCTTCAGTATACCCCACCTGAATTTAGAGACCATCTTAAGAATAGATTTGATGTATGAACATCAAGGACTGAAGACCAGATTATCTGTGGGATGACATCAAGGACATCATACATGAAGAATGTAAAAGGTCATTAAAGACAGGAAAGGAATAAAAGACCAAAATGAATGTTAGAAGAGACTCTGAAACTTGCTTTTGAATGGAGAGTAGCTGAAGCAGATGGAAGAAATGAAGTAAAAGAGCTGAACAAATTTCAAAGGGCAGCTCAAGAGGACAAGGTAAACTATTATAAAGAATTGTGCAAATACCTGGAGTTAGAAAATCAAAGGGGAAGACCATGTTTGGCATTTCTCAAACAGAAAGAACTGAAGAAAAAAATTCAAGCTTTGAGTTATGATTTGAAAGATTCTATGGGCAAAATATTGAACAATGAAGGAAGCATCAAAAGAAGATGGAAAGAATATACAGAGTCACTATACCAAAACACTTGGTCAATATTCAACCATTTCAGGAGGTTAACATATGACCAAGAACCATGGTATTGAAGGAAGAAGTCCAAGCTGCACTGACGGAATTGTTGAAAAACAAGACTCCAGCAATTGATAGAATACCAATGAGATGTCTCAGTAAGTGAATAAGTACTGGAGGCAACCACTCATTTATGCCAAGAAATTTGGAAGGAAGCTAGCTACCTGGTCAACTGACTGGAAGAGATTCATACTTGCACCCATTCCAAAGGAGGGTGATACAATAGATCATGGAAATTATCAAACAAAATCATTAATATCACATGCAAGTAAAATTTTGCTGAAGATAATTCAAAAACAGTTTCAGCAGTATATTGACAGGGAATTGGATTCAGAAGAGGATGTAGGACAGGGGATATCATTGCTGGTGTCAGATAGATCTTGGCTGAAGGCAAAGAATACCAGAAAGATGTTTACCTGTGTTTCATTGACTATGCAAATGCATTTGACTGTGTGGATCATTACAAATTATGGCCAACATTATAAAGAATCAGAATTCCAGAACACTTAATTGTGCTCATGAGAAACATGTACATAGACCAGAGACTGACATTCGAACAGAACAAGGGAATGCTGCATAGTTTAAAATCAGGAAGGGAATGTGTAGGGGTTGTAGCCTTTCACCATGCTTATTCAATCTGTATGATGAGCAAATATTCTGAGAAGCTAGACTCTATGAAGAATACAGCATTAGGATTGGAGGAAGACTCATTAACAACCTGCAATATGCAGATAATGCAACATTGCTTGCTGCAAGTGAAGATGACTTGAAGCATTTACTGAGGGAGATCAAAGGCTACAGCTTTCAGTATGGATTACACCTCAACATAAAGAAAACAAAAATTCTCACAACTGGATCAATAAGCAACCTCATAATAAATGGAAAAAAAAATATTGAAGCTGTCAGGGATTTCATTTTACTTAGATCCGTAATCAATGCCTATGGTAGCAGCATTCAGGAAATCAAATGACATATTGCATTAGGCAAATCTGCTGTAAAAGACCTCTTTAATGTGTTCAAGAGCAAACATGTCACTTTGAAGACTAAGGTGCACATGACCCAAGCCATGATATTTTCAATATCCTCATATGCATGTGAGAGGTGGACAATGAATAAGGAAGACAAAGAAGAATTGATGTATTTGAATTGTGAAGTTGGCTGAGAAATTTGCATGTACTCTGGACTGCTAGTAGAACAAATTAGTATGTCTTGGAGGATGTACAGCCAGAATGCTCCTTAGAAGCATGAATGATCAGACTTTATCTGTACTTTTATCATGTTGTCAGTAGGAAGCATTCCCTGGAGAAGGATATCATGCTTGGTAAAAGTGAAGGTCAGGAACAGAGGAGGAAACCTTCAATGGATGGATTGATACAGTGGCTGTGAAGATGGACTCAAGTTGGCAACAATTCTGAGGATGGTGTGGGACTGGGCAGTATTTTGTTCTGTTGTACCTAGGGTCACTGTGAGTTAAAACCAACTAAATGGCACCTAACGACAACATGGGCTATTGCAGAGATTAAAATAGATAATGATAGAATGGATGAAGAGGACAGATGGATTCTAGGAATATACATGTGAAATTGACAGAGCTTAGTGAGTATTTGAATGTGGAGTATGAAAGAGAGAACAGAATCTATATTGTTGGTTTTATGGCTTGGTATTCTAATATGGATGCTGTGTTATAAGACTGGTAACATAGAAAAGGGAACAGGTATGGGAATGGGGAGAAGTCAGTTTTAGGCATGTTGAGTTTGAGATATCTATGAAACATCTAAGTGCAGATGCCCATCAAGCAATTATAAACATCAGTATAAAGGACAGAGGAGGGGTCAGAGCTGATCCTATTGGTTTGAATGTCCTCAGTACATCATGGTAGAAAAGTCATGAGAGAGGGAGAACACATGGATGAAAATAGAGAGAGAAGAGCAGTGCACCAATGAGGAAACCCTGAGAAGGAGTGATTACAGGCAGATGGAGAGGTGGATTGTCTTGGAAACAATGGGAGAATAAACTTTTAAGAAAGAAGTTATCAACATGTCAAACTCTGCAGAAAAGGCCATAGTGAGACAGGATTACAGAGCTCCTTGATGTGGCCTTCCAGAAGTCTGGTAACTTTTTCCAGGGAAGTTGGAGGGTAGTGCCAAGGCAGGAGCTTGACTGTAGAGGAGATAAAGTCAAGAAAGCAAGTATAGACTTGCTTGTTGAAGATTGGCCGTACAGGGAAGGACAACACTAAAAAGAAGCTAGATACTCTTTTTTGGGGGGATGCAAGGGATGGGACAGACTTTGCATGCTTATAGGATGAAGAGAAAGAGCCAGTAGAAAGGGGAGTTTAAAGATATAGGAGAGAGAGGGTCTGATTTATGGGCAATGGTCCCTGAAGGAAGTGGCAAGCAACAAGTCAGGAATGTAGGGGAAGAATTGGCTTTGAGCCCAAGTCCAGACTCCTGATACTCTGAGTCTGAGAAATGGAGATAAAGATAGGAGAGGATATGACTAAGTTTGGCTGGTGGTGACAGAAAGGGAAGTAGCTTAGAGGTGCCTACTCCCATTATTTTGATTAAGTGGGAGGTAAGTTGTCTGTTTTTTATGAATAGCAGTGAAACACTGTCTGATACATTACTGGAAAACTTTATGAATAGCCTTGAAATATTGTCCAATATAGTGCCAGAAGATGAGCAACTCAGGTCAGAAGGCACTCAAAATACGACTGGGGAAGAGCTGCCTCCTAATGATGTGGATGGAGTAAAGCTTTTGGGACCTCCATTTGATGATGTGGCACAACTCAAGATGAGAAGAAACAGCTGCAAACATCCATTAATAATCAGAACATGGTATGTATGAAGTATGAATCTAGAAAAATTGGAAGTTGTGAAAAATGAAGCGGAACTTACAAAGATCGATATGCTAGGCATTAGTGAGCTGAAATGGACCGGTTTTGGCCATTTTGAATCAGCCAATCATATGATCTACTATGCCAGCAATGACAAATTGAAGAGGAACAGCATGGGATTCATTGTCACAAAGAATTGATCGAGATACGTTCTGAAGTACAATGCTGTCAGTGATAGGATAATATCCATACACCTACAAGGAAGACCAGTTAATACTACTATTATTCAAATTTATGTTGTTGTTGTTGTTGTTGTTGTTGTTGTTAAGTGCCGTCGAGTCGTTTCCGACTCATAGCGACCCCATGCACAGCAGAACAAAATACTGCCCGATCCTGCGCC